>NC_046659.1:34716409-34720888 GCF_010883055.1 Belonocnema kinseyi
TATATAATTTATATTTTATACTTGAAATAACGTAACCTCAAAATATATGCATATTTAAGAGGCGGGCGAAGTATTCAAATCATGAGAATCGCTAGCATCGAAATCTGGAAATATTAAAATCCCAATCTCTTCACTTTGTTTCAAAGCAGATAGAGATATAAATAGAACCACCGAAGTGTTCCGGCCGGCAATCGTGCACCATCGAGTTTTCAAATTCAGAAGAGGAGAAATGGGTTGCGCCCACAAGCCAGTCATTTCCATCGTCTCCTACTATATTCACACGGACATAGACCTGTAATAGTATTGGACCACGTCTCGTTCCAGATCTGGGGTCATTGCTTTAAGACATCCTTTGGATCTTTTCATGTCTTTGAAAGGTCCTCAGGACGTCCTTACGACGTCCGCCGAAAGACGTATAGAGGACAAGTTCAGGACTTCTGTGCCCACTGGGATGTATCAGCAGCTCTGTCGGATTCGGAGCATTTTTCAGAGGACAGTGACGATGGCAGTTTATTTCGGGTATCTGATAATGAAATTAAGTTGATAAATCAATAGATAATTTGATTTTTTATACATTATATTTTGACTGGCTTTATATAAGATTCAACGGCAAACCGTGTATTTAAAATATACACTGCCGGTCAAAAGTTTTCGTACATCTATATTTTCGTGACTGATTAAGCTATCTTAATTTCAATTATGCCAGAGTTAAAAAAATTTCTTTGTATGGGGTTAATTGCCCTCCAAATTCTGTGTAAAGTGAGCCTAGGATGAAGCCAATTTGTCTATTTTGTAAGTAGTTATTGCAAAAATAGTATAAATTTCAATTTTTATGAAATGTTCAATAATTTAGAAGTAATCAACATTTTTCAATATTCCTGCGCTCATTTTAAAGCTATTCTTCCACCGTACCACAACAGCTTATAAGCATGAATCTTACAAAATTGCTCATAACATTGTAAAAACTGGAAGTTATAACAAAAAATTTAGAAAAATTGCAATATTCTTTTTTGTAAGAAAATTATTTTTGTAACATATATGAAACATATAATCACAAAATTTGTATGAAAGTCCTTCAAAATATGTATTTATTCAATTTTTATTTTTCGACAGATAAAATGTTTTCAAATGCTGCTGCAAAAAACCGGTTTTCAAGACCAGTGAAATTTTAGAAATTGCTTTACATTGCAACATTTTAAATTATGCAAAAACTCGATAACTTTACTAAACTTTTAAATTTATTACAAAAAGAAAATTCGCTTTTTATCAAATTTAAACTCTATCAGAAATTATTCATAAGTTTAAAATTGACATGTTTGGTATTCACTTAGAAATAAATTTTTAATAATTGCAAATGGAATTGACTATCAAGCCTTCAAAAATACTTCAGTATTTAATTTGGGCACATTTGACATTACACCTTGAGTCAAGACCTTCTCCTTTTACCTATATTTATTTTCAATCTATTTCGCCTTCTCTTAATAGGTGTATACTCAGAATCTCCCGTATGAAGGCAACTTTGTCGACGATTTTTTAAATTCAACAATCGTATTTTTTGTTCAGCGTCTTGAATAGTTTCTACAAAAAATGTTGGATAGGCACAATTTATGTTTAAGTTAATGATCTGAAATCTAAAAAATTCCATGAAAACATCTTTTTTGTAGCTTATTTTATGTTATAGAATTACCAATAATATATTTCACATTCTTCTGGGGCGAGTACAATTTTTTAAAATATAAATAAATAAATGTCTATTTTTATGAACACAATGAAAAGAAATTAAGTTCTTGTGTTGCACGATGTTTCTTAACACGTATTCGACCTAAGCCTAAGGTGTTTTTTCTTTTCATATTAATTATGTTTCAGTCGCCAGCATACACAATATTTATCAAAAACTATTTACTGAAAAAAATACTTTTATCATTGATATATATATAACTTCATCAAACATTCAAACTAGGTTAGGTTGACCAGAAGTCCCTTGACGAGCGCGATATGGCAGATGTGTGGCGTAATAGAGTATCTCTCGTGAATACCCGACTTGGGGAAAGCCTCCGCAACCTCCACAAATTTTTTTTTGATATATTATTCGTATGTGGGACTCATTTTATTATTTTTAATTCGGAACAGCAAGAGTGTGTTTATAGTTAATAACAGATATTTATATTTTAATGCCCCATTTCTGCCCCATAATAATTTAATTACTTTTTTTGAAAATTGAAAAAATGGTCTGGGCCTTGCCAGTGCCACTTTTTAAATGGGACAAAATAGGGCAATTTCTACACGGGTTCATGTTGCGGCTCAAATGAAAGTTGGTGCCGTTTGGAACTTGAGCTCCAATAGATACCTATAGAGACTCAAATGGGTTCTTTTAGAGCGCACTTGAAAAGAACAGCATCAAGGCCATTCACAAGCTAACCGCTTGCAAAGTCGGGTTGGTAAGTTAGCGATTTACAGAATATGTCGGTAAAGCAAACGCAAACGATATTAGTAATTATTCATTTTTCTTCTTACTTGTTAAGGTTCACTTATTTTAGAATTTTTAATACAAAATTGGCTTAAGTCTACACGATCTTTAAATAAACATGATTTAAAATCATTGGTCAATTAATAATTGGAAATGCAATGCAATTTTATTGATTGTAAGTCAAAATTCATTACTTGTCTAACCCATTTTAACGCACTCTTAAAAGTTATGAAAAAATTATAAATTATTCACATAATTTTATTTTAAAAATCTTTGATGTACAATTAATAAACTTTTGTAATTTATTATTATTAAGTGAATCTTTTAGAAGCATAGTCTTCAGCAAGCATTATTAAGATCAGCACAGCCAATTAGCCGATATTAATATTTTAGAATATTACAATGACCTTTAATTCTTTTAAATTAAATAAAACTATTGAGGTTTCAGAAAAATTCAGTCTTGCTTTCGTTTTTGCAACAACCCTACGTCACATATGACATATGACCTAAGAATTAGCGAGAGGTAAAAGGACCCAAGAATGAAAGGAGAAGCTCCCCCCCCCCCCACTCTGCTGCTACGAAGACCAGCCTGATGTAAAGCCGAAAATGCGTGAACACGAATCCGAGCTCGCCCGACTTCATAGATGACGATCTAATCAGCTGCTGCTCAAATTTATTCTGGTTTAAAAATCCTGATTAACATAGAATCATCAGATTTGTTGCGAAGAGGACAATATCATTTACTGTATGTAAATATGTATAGGGGACAAAATTTCAGGGCCTAACATAACTAGAAATACATTTTTAACTGTAAATTTTAATTCATACTTAAGTTTCAGTTGAAAAAATTAATTTTCAACCTGAAAAAATACGAATTTTCAACCAGACATGAATTCATGAATAAAATAGATGAATTTTCAAACAAGAAGAATCATTTTCCTCGTAATAAGATGAATTTTCAAGTAGAAATATAATTTTTCGAGAAAAAAAACTTTCCAACAAAATTGTTGAATTTTCAATTTTAGAAATGAATTTTAAGTTAAAACGAAAATATTGAATCCAAAATGGACTAGGTAAATTTTTGGATAAAAAATTGAATTTTCAACAAAATAGTTCAATTTTCAAACAAAGAAATTACCTTTCATGTAAGAAGGTTTAATTTTCAACAAAAAATGGAGCAGTTAAATTTTGAGTTTCAAGACAACATTTTGAACAAAGAAAAAATCGAATTAAAAACAATAAAGTGAAATTTTCCAGCAGTACAAAAAAATTATTACTCACAAAAAAAAACAAAGTTTTGACAAAATATTAAAATTTTCAAGAAAAGCATTTAATTTGAAAACAAATAATTTAATTTTCAAAACAATAATTTTCTACCGAAAACCTAAATTCAACATTAAAATATCAAGCTTTTAACAATAAAAAAACGAATTTTGAAAAAAAAAGATCAATTTTCAAAGAAGAACGGATAAATTATTATTTAAAAAAATAAATGTACAACAAAGAAAAATTTTTCAGCAAAATAGTTGAATTTGCAATAAAATACGTAAACTTTTAACCATGTAGAAGAATTTTCAACTAAAAAGATCAATTTTTATCGGAGGATGACACATTTAATCTTGATCTAAAAACATAATCTCAAACTATATTAAAAAAAGTTTAAAAAATGCATTTTCAACGAAGAAATTAATTCTTAATTAAATTAGATGAATTTTTAAACAATAAGAATAATTTTCTACCAAAAAAAAATTTTTTTCACTGAGGAAGATCAATTTTCAAGCATAAAAAATTTCAACAAAATTTTTCAAGTTTCAAATAAAAAAAAATTTCAATCGAAGATGATACATTTAAATGTTCAGTATAAAAAATTATTTTTCAGCAAACAAACACATGAATTTTTAACAAAATAGTTCAATTTTCAACAACAGAAGAAAAAGAAGTTTTAACCAAAATAGATGAATTTTCAAACAAGGAGAATAATTTAATTCCAAAAATGAATTTTTAACGGAAAA
>NC_046659.1:34720988-34743713 GCF_010883055.1 Belonocnema kinseyi
AAAAAAATGATTTTTCAACGAAGTAGTTCAATTTTCTACGAAAGATGTTAATTTTCAATTAAAAAAGATACATTTTTAACCAAAACGGGACTCAGTGACATTGTACGTCTTAGAGACGTTGATTAGCCTGACATAGGACGTCTTAGGAACGTCCTAAAGACGTTCTCGGAATTTTCACAGTTTTATGCCCACTGAGGAACAGTTAAGTTTTCAGTTAAAAAAATCGATTAAAAAAAATCGAATTTACAACACAATAGTTACATTTTCAACCAAAGAAATAAATTTACAAACATGAAGAATAATATTCTTCCAAAAAAGACAAATATTCATCAAAATACATGAATTTTTAACAGAAAAAAAGTCTTTCAGCCAAAAATGGAACAGTTATATTTTCAGTAAAAATATGACTATTAACCGAAAAAAAGAAGTTATGAAAAATATTAAAATTTTCAACAAGAACAAAATTAATTTGCAACGGAAGAGTGGAATTTACAACCCAAGAACTGAATTTTCAACAAAAATAGATACATATTAAAACGAGAAGAATAATTTCCTATCAATAAAGACGATTTTTCAACTACATAGTTGAATTTCCAACTAAAAATGATAAATCTGTAACAAAAAATGAAACAGTGAAGTTTTCAATTCAAAAAATCAATTTTCAAAGAGAAAGGATTTCTAAGTCCAAAAAGAAAAAAATAACAAATTTTTTTAGAATTCTTGTGCTAAAATGAAATACTTTAACAGAACAGTTGACTTTTTTCGCAAAACCACTGAATTTCCAAACCAAATACTCTAATGTTATGTTGTCTACTAATTTAGTGAAATAGTTTTTTTGTTAAATTAATGATTATATTTAATCTACTTCTTTAAACTTTTTTTACAGAAAGAGAATAAATATTTTAGTTGAAAATTCTCTTTTTCCATGTTATTCTTGTGTTAAAACTAAATTTTTCCACTGAAACCTTGAGTATAAAATGCAATTTTTAGTTGAAATGTCTTTATTTTTCAGTTGAAAGTTTTCTATTTGGTGGAAACTTTTCCTTCTTGTTTGAAAACTGATATTTTTGGTAAAAAATCATTATGTTTTCATTAAAAATTATATTTTTAGCTGAAAATTAAACTACTACATTTCTGGCTAAAAACTCTTGTTCAGTTGACATATTCAACTATCTGGTTAAAAATTGTTGGTACATTCGTTTAAAAAAAAAAATTTGTTGGCAATGTTACGATATCGTTCATGGTTAAAAATTCGTTTTTTTCCATTGCAAATGAATTTTTTTGAAATTTCTTCCTTTTTTTTAGAAAACTATTTGTTTGAAAATTACTTTCATTGCTTAAAAATTCATTGTTTTTTGGTGAAAATAGAATTTTGTTTCAGTTGAAATTTCGGCTTTTTGGTGAAAAATGATTTGATTGAAAATTCTTCTTTACGTTTGGAAATTAATTTTTTTTGCTTTTTTATTATTTCTATTTACTGAACATGTAAGAATTTCATTTTTTGTTAAAAAATTATCTTTTTCAACTCAAATTCAAGTATTTAAATGGTTAAAAATCTGTCTTATTGGTAAAATTTTATTCTTGTTGTTTGTGCATTCACTTCTTTGTTTAAATATCTAATTATTCTGTTTTAAATTCAATTGTTTTCTTTTTGTTCAAAATTAAATTCTCGGATATAAAATTTAACTGTTCAATTTGTTGGTAAAAATTATATTTTTTAGTATAAAATTCTCTATTTTCGTCGAGAATTAAATCTTTAAAATAAAATCGTAACTATTACATTTTTGGTTAAATACTTTTTTTTAGTTTTATTATTCATTTTTAGGTTGAAATTTCGAGATTTTTTGGATGTTTTTCACAATTTATCTTTTCCTAGTTGAAAATTCTTCTTTTTTAGTAGAAAATTAATTTGTTTTGGTAAAAAATTCATTCTTTTGGTTGATAATTTAACTTCTTCATTAAAAAATTCAATTCTTTTTTGGTTGAAAAAATTTTGTTTAACTGAAATTCTAACTGTATGATTTTTGTTTTGAAATTTATCTTTTCTAGTTAAAAATTTATATTTTTTTCTTTTAAAGATTGAACTATTGTGTACATTTTTTTGCTTGAAAATTGACTCTTTTCAGTTAAAAGTTCTTCATTTTTTGTATTAAATTATACTTCTTGTTTGAAAAATCTTCTGTTTTTGTTAAATATGATATATTTTATCTTTTTTAAAATTCTAATATTTTGTTGAAAATTAATTTTTGTAATTAAAAAATTTAACTGTATCATTTTCGGTAGCAAATGTATTTTTTAAAATAAAAAATTTGTTGATTTTGGCAAGAAAATTGACCCAGCTCAGCTAAAAATTTATCTTTTTTGGTAAAAAATTCTTCTTCTTCTTTAAAGTTCATATATTTGAATGAGAATTCATTTATTTCGTTAAAAATGCATCTTTTCATTAGAACTTCTTTTCTGATTATTTAATATAATTTGTTTAGGTAAAGATTAAACATTCAATTTTACGTTAAAAATGTATCATTTTAGTAAAAATTCAATTAGATGGTTGAAAGTTCATGTATTTTGTTAGAAATAAAACTATTTTGTTGAGCAACATTTTTCTTGTTGTTAATTTATTTTTTAAACTCATAGTGTAATCATTTTGCATTGAAAATTTATCTTTTTTTGAATTAGTATTTTTTGTTGTTCTAAAATTTATTTATAAAATTTGGAATTTCAGTTTGATAATGTAACTATGTGGTTGAAAATTTATTTATTTTGTTGAAAAATTTTCTTTTTGGAAGAATATTAGCCTTTTTGTCCGTTAATTCATTTCTTTGTTTGAAAATTTCACCATTTTGTTGTAAATCCGATTGTTTTTTTAAATTCAAAAATAATCTCCTGAATTTCAAATTTAACTGTTCCATTTTTGGTACAAAATTATTATTTTCACCTAAAAATTAATTTCTTTGGTTGAAAATTGAACTATTTTGTTGAAAATCCATTTTTTTCATCAGAAAATTTAACTAGTCCATTTTTCGTTTAATACTTATTGTTTTGGCTTAAAATTCGTATCTAAAAGGGAAAATTTAACAATTTTGTTAAAATTCTTTTATTAGTTAAAAAAAATGTATACTAAAACTATGGGTAAGATATCCAGCACAAAATTTGAAACATTTTAGACCCTGAAATATTGTCCCCTATACATATTTAAATACAGTAAATGATATTTTACTCTTCGCAACAAATCTGATGATTCGATGGTAACTCAGGACTTTAAAACAATAATAAATGTGTGCAGCAGCTGATTAGATCGTCATTCATGAAGTGGGGTGAACTCGGATTCGTGTTCGCGCATTTTCGGCTTTACACGAGGCTGGTCTTTGCAGCAGCAAAGTGGGGGGAAGCTTCTCCCTTCATTCTTGTGTCGTTTTACCTCTTGCCAATTCTTAGGTCGTTTTTGCCTTTGCGTGTTTTACGTCGCTTTTGCACACGTTTTTTTTTTAGTTCGCTTTTGCTCTGATAGTGTCATATGCAATTGCACATCTTCCCATAACAACAAACATATTACTCAGGATTTAATTGCGCATACTGTTCGTTATACTTAGGGTACCTTTTGACGAAGGCCTGTTTTGAAAATTCATTTCTAGCTGCTTTGTTGATTTATGGCAAATTTGATTGGTCGAAAATCTAGAAACAAACTCGATGTTTCAAATTAATTCCTCAGTTTATTTAAATTCGACTTCCGTAAATAGGTAGCCTTACTTAATAAAGTTGAAAATAGACTTAGGGTATTTTCTTTAAATAAAGAAATTTAGAAGGATTAATGCAAGATTTCCTTTTAAATAACTGAATATTATCGATAATGACTTATTTATAAATATGAGCATAAAGAATTAGTTTATCGACTAATGACTTACGACAAAAATTTTCTTGCATATGAATCAGTGCTCCCAATTTTCGGAACTTTTCGAACTGCGCTTTTTTCGCGTCAGCAACACGATTTGTTACATTAAGCGCGGTCTTTTTAAATTATATAAGTATTTAAATGTTATATTTATAATAAATAATAATTGGGAAATGCTTCAAAAGTGATTTATTAATCCTAAAATAGAATTCTTGAGTGACAGATGAAAAAATATTGTCAATATTCAGTAATGTTAATGCATTTTCCAATCATTATTTATTATAAATAACACATTTGAATATCGAAAATATTCAAAATCAGCGCGCTACCTGTTTTTCCGGCGCGACGCAACCGCAGTTCAAAAAGTCGCCAAGATTGGGAGCACTGATATGAATAAGCCTTCATATTTACAAGTTTGCTACATAACTTGCAAACGATATTTATCAATTCATTAATTCTATTTCAATTACGTTATCATTTTGTAATTTAATTATCTTCATTAATTTATGTCCGCCACAGTTCGATTAGATGTGTGATTTAAGTTAAATATTGTGTTATTAATTAATTATAATATCGAAGTGGGCAAAGCGAAAAATAGGTTCTTTAGGAATAGGCTGAATTACATTTGAGATCCTTTCGAACCCCATGTGTGGTATCACTAAGAGCTCATTTATCGTTTTGGGTTCCTTTTCAGCAAGCAGGGTTTATTTTTGTTGCAGCTCCTTTGGAACCAAAAACGAGTTCCAATGAAAACTTCAGTTTTTTCTGTGCTCCCTTCGAAAATATATTCACTTCGAGGGCTTAGGAAAAACACTCAGTGTAATTATATTTTTTTTGTTTTTTTTTCTTAGAAAACAATGTTTTAGCTAATAAATCCCGTTGGTTTCGTTGAATTTTATTAAAATGGAAAAAATACGATTTTTCGAAAACATAATTGTTGAAACAATTTTTCTATAACAAAATGTATTTTTTTGTTGATTTCAATTGCACCATTGTATTCTATCTAAAATTTCACACCGAAAACACATGTCTTTCGATATGTTTCGAACATTTTTTAATCTTTAAATCAGCTGCTGAAATCGCGAAATCCTAATTTGTACCCGTGTACGGTACATGGGTGCTGGATTGAAGTGTACGGTAGGAGGGTTAAACATTATGTTACAACTAAAATTTTTAAGGCTACGGGGTATCGAACCTACATATCTATGGTGTAACTAAATTTATCGCCTAACATTCGGGAGTCTTAATCACTGCGCTAAATCGACAAGTTGAAACTCGATGAAAAAGCCATCCTTATAACCTACAGCTTAAAAAATCTGAAACAATAAATTTTAAACTCTCTTCTTCTAATTAAATATTTATTATTATACGACATTATTCAAATGTAAAATATGGGATTGGAATTATTTATCTAAAAAAAAGCACTGGTCAGTTGTACTTGACATAAGTTCTTTTATTTTAACTGAAAAATATATACCTGGCTCCGAAGAAAAAATCCATTAGTGCTCTAAATGAAATTTTCGAGAATAACGAGTTTAAATACTCATAAAAACATTATTTTTGCATGCTGATACCTTCAAAAGCCTCAAAATTATATTTTAGGCAATATAAGATTTTAGGCGTTCTCTGATCGGGGCCCCATTAGACACAGATAGATTTGACATACCTATACGAAGCATAGAATTCTTCACTAGAACCTGAAAGGACATCCAGAAGTTTTTTCTAGACTGGATATTCCTACAGGGGCCCAAAAATTTTTTTCTAGACAAGATATTCTGATAGGGGCCCCATCAAAACCCAACTTTAAATAGGGAAAGATGGGGAAATTTCTCCACGGGAGAATTAGGAGAATTAGGAGTTAGGAGATTCAGATAAATTACAAAAATTCAAAGTATGAAAGCATGGATTGATTCAATTTTAATTAGCAAAATTAGTTTATTCATATAATTGGAAGAAAGCGAAAACAAGATTCATGAAAATCGGTTAATAATTGCAGTAAGACTGGAAGCGTTAAAGTCCATATATAAAAGTGTATCTTTGCCGATAACTTGAAACCGGGCCTCATACCTACTCCCTCAATCTAAATAGTAATTACTTACTCTAAAGTGCTGATTTAAAAGTGTTATTAAATTCCAATAATAAGCTTTATTAAATGAATTAGCAATTTTATAGTTAACAATGTGAGAAAAGCTTATTAGAGAAATTACTGTTTTCTGTCGGTACTCCTTCAATCTGCATTAGTAAGAATTTAACTAATTTAATTAGTAGCCTTATGTTTGACTAATAAATTAGTCATTTCTCCACTTTCTACTAAATGAAATGGTAAGCTACACATTATCAAAGTGAATTAGAAAGAAGCATACTCACTAATCTATATAGTAGCTTGACTTACTAATTGAATTGGTCACAATTAATTGTTCATCGCACATAACTTTAATCACATAACCTCTTCGTCGACATCAATAATGCCAAACATTTGGTATGAACAGTATAAACTGACGATACGAAATATTGCATGAATGATAATACTATTGGTGCGTTAGGCATACGCCGCGTTATTTTCTGTTGGATGCGCAACCGTCTGCCCTGTCGACGTTTCATGAAACTTTACATTCCTGCCAAACGACAATACTAAACGCTGAGTAAGCGTCCCACCCGGAGCGGGTGCTAATCTGAAAAACTGCACACGATCTCAGCGTAAGCACGGTAAAATTTAGCCACAACCACGTCTCACGAACATGAGATAGTTGTTTACAGTGTATAACGGAACCAATACGACGATCCGGCAAAAGTCTCGTGCACCCTGATGATACGGAGCGACCCAAGGACGTCCGCCTTCTGCGTTTTTCCCGCTAGTGTTTTAGCATATTGTTCACGCGCAGGGATGCTTTTCAGGCTACTAACCAGTGAAAGCTTGGCACTTCCAACAGCGTCGATGATCAGGACGATTAGTTTGTCAGAATTTTTCGTTACAATCGTCGCAACTCCTTTATGAGGTCTCTATACCTCTCTTTCTTTTCACTCTGCTTGGCTATGATGTTTTTATCAGCTGGCGCCGAAAATTCAATAACGAACATGGTTCCCTTCTCGAAGTCAAGAAGAACCATGTCAGGCCTCGAGTGTGTAACAGAAACAATTGTCGAGACTATAAAGTTCCAGTATATGAGGCACTTCTCGTTCTCGACAATTGATTTGATTTCCCTTGGAGCATTTGAAGGAGCGACGGTATGTGGCGACGGTATGTTAAGGTGGAAATGACACCGTCTTGACATGCCGAAATGAAACCCTCCGTGTTAGACTTCAATCCGGGTTATTTAAGGAAAGCAAAACTTAGCTCATACGACATTGACTGATCATTCACATTTCTGTGGAAGGTGCCGTGCATCCTCTTATCGAGGAGCTGTTCACGGAAGTTTTTCTCTTGTGCTTTCTTAATCCGGGCTTTCAGGAGTGAGTACTCGAGATAGATAAGATTTGATGCATTTTGCTCACCCCTAATACTGAAGTTAAGTCCGAGTGTTTCAGCAGCCTCCTCCGCTGCTTTGTACAGAAACGCTCTTTTGCCCACTTCTTCGTGCTTTCTGACCATTTTAAGAAGAGGGTCTCTTCCATTTCTGACTCTATGTGCTCTACACAGAATAATCCTGTTGTGAAGACATTCAAGATTCAATATTCCGCGACCACCTTGACGGCGTGAGATGAAGCTTCGCCGAACAGAAGACTTTAGATGCATGCTTTTGTGTATGTGCATAACCTTTTGTTTCCGGATATCAAGGGATCTGAGCTCGTTCTTCGTCCATGGTACCACTCCAAATGAATAGAGTACTACCGGGACGGCAAGCATGTTCGCTGCAGATAATTTGTTCCTCACCGACTGTTCGGAAGACCATTTCTGTCGGAGAAAGGTTTGTATCTGCTTTGGATAGTATACATTATAGATGTCACATCCTGAATGCGGCTCTGTGGCACGCCCAGGTATGTATAAGTCTTTCCAGCACAAATGTGTCGTATAGCGCTTTTATCGACGAGCTCAGGGTCTTTAGGGATGCTATTAAGCTTTGCTTGCTTTAAATAAACCTTGGCACATTTGTCTAATCCAAATTCCATTCCTATTTCCTTAGTATATCGTTCGACAATCCCTAGAGCTAGATGCAGTTGCTCTTTATTTTTAGCATAGATCTTAAAATCGTCCATGTAAAATACATGAGTGACCTTGTATTTTGACGAAAAAGTACCCGTCGGAATAGTGAAGTGCTGCTAGAGATAATGGCAATAATGTGAGGCAAAAGAGGAGTGGGCTTATGGTGTCGCGCTGAAAGACACCTCTCCGAAAGGTGACCTTGTTAGTTTTTCAGATAAGATAGTAAATCTGGTTTTCCAAAGCGACATCAATCTCTCTATGCACCTCACGATTTGCGGATAAACCTTTAAGCTTTCCAAAACACAGATGATAAGTCTGTGGGAGGTCAAATCGAAAGCTTTCCGGTAATCAATCCAGGCGATCGATAGGTCACGCTGGTAGTATGCTGCATCTGTGCAGACACATCTATCGATGACCAGCTTCTCCCGACATGCTGCTACGCCTTTCTTTGAGCCGCGCTGTTCTTACATTACTTGCCACAAAGGTACAATTGCCCAAACAACCCTATCATTTAGGATAGCTGTGAATATCTTATACAGTGTTTTCAGACAAGTGCTTGGCCTGTAATTATTAGGGTCAGCTAAGTTGCCTATTCGCGGCAGGAGTATTGAGCGCCCTTCCACCAACCACCTCGGAATTGGTTCTTCCGACTTTAAATATGAGGTGAAAATACGAGCCAAATGCGGATGGGTTGAAGGAAACTTCTTCCATCAGAAGGTCTTGACACCATCTGGTCTCGGACCTCTCAATACTTTTTTCACCTTCTCGGTAATGATGGGTGTGCATTCTTCATCAGGTGTTATGAGGGCATCACACTGCTCCTGGAAGCTATTTATGTTATCTGAGTCTTCGTCTAGTCTATGCTGCACGTCACCGTTCTACACACCTCACCTAGGTGCCATACAGTTTTTGGCACGGTTTTCACACCTCCGCTTGGGGGTTAATTCCTTCGGGACCACCCCTGGACAATTTTCTGCGACTGCCTATTTATTTTTGTAACTACATTCAGCAGAAACCCTGGGTATAGGGATTACTATTTGGATTATTAAACAGCGGAAGGGCGACTGATTTATTTAGTCCGTGTTACTAATTGAATTAGTAACTTTTGACTAATTCGAGGTAAACGACTTCGCACTTTTTTAATTAGTCAGAAATGACTAACAATTAGTAAGATTTGTCTAATGCAGATGGAGAGAGTACAGGGGCGCACAATCCCTCTGCCGCCGGGATAGCGACGTGCTATATTCTTATGGAAAAACGCTTTTTCTTCATTTTTCCTTAAAATTATGAATTGTTTAGTATTATTTTCAGTGAAATCTACATTTTTCAGTCCATCTCACTCAAACCCACACCCCAATCATCCAACCTCTTGGTTACCCCCCGCCTCTTAGTTGTGGTAGCAACCGCTACTTCTCATACATGGTTTGCGCGCCCCTGAGAGACTACAAATTATCATTTTTATCTTGTGCACTTGAATTTCAAATTATGAGCACTGAAATTAGATACTAAATGAAAAATGGGATTACAAATATAAATAAATCGCAGATTTCCACACCTTTATATTCGGTAAATATCACATCGCGAGTTTTTAAGTTCAAATCTTGGTTTCGGTGAAATATTTAAATTAAAAAGCAACAGCATATTCTGGTAATTAATCCACTTACTTTTATTGGAGATCGATCTTCTTTATCTTTATACAGTTTCCACATAAATTGTTCTATGGATGACAAATGATACTTTAAAAACTTCTGTCAAAATTATTCTATTTTTTGAAGCTCTATCACACACACACACGCGCTACAAATACAGGCGCCTGTCTAAAATAGGAAATTGCAACAAATTTGTATAAATTGTACGATATTCAAAATAGTTGTGTCACCTCAGAAACGTTACGAAATAAATTGTGCTGTTAATTAAACGTTCAATTATGATCATTGATGAACCACATTAGGTGTGTGTGTGTGTGTGTGTGTGTGTGTGTGATATAGCGCTTTGAACAATAGAATAATTTTGACAGAAGTATTTAAAGTATCATTTGTCATCTATAGAACAATTTATATGGAAACTGAATAAAGATAAAGAAGACCTACCACCAATAAGATTAAGTGGATTAATTACCAGTATATAATCTTTCTTTTCAATTAAATATTTCACCGAAACCTGGATTCGAACTTGGAAACTCACAAAGTAATATTTACCGAATATAACAGTGTGGAAATCTGCGATTCAAGGATGCTGTAAATTTCTCAAAAACACACATTTTAATCGTTTTTCCCGATTATATAAAGATATTGAAATTCGTTCAATATCTTAATACAATGTTAATACAAATTCAAGTGCGCAAGATAAAAATGATAATTTATATCGACAGAAATCAGTTAGTAATTGCATGATTCGAGACACTACGACGCAGCGTATCCGGCTATACTTTCGTGTGTACTTTAAAATTTCTATTATTACTGCAAATATTAACCAATTTTCATGAATCTTGTTTTCACTTTCTTTCAATTATACACGCTGAAAAAAGAACCTTACATTTTACTGAAAACCAAGTTAAATCTACGGATCTTCCTAGTACGTATATGGGCAACATGGCAGTTTAGTAAACGTTACAATTATATTCAAATAAGTATGACTATCAGTGATGGTTACTAGTACCGATTCTCAAGTGGTGCTGACTTGCGGATCAGTATATTTTACCGATCCAGTCGCTATTATGTACAGTTCCTGGATGCTGCAATTACGAATTATCATGTCAATTTAACGAATAATATAAAGAGATCTGAATTATGTTATCGGCCACCTAAAGGTCCCGAGAATCCGCTAATCCAATGCATTGAATCCATCTTCATTGGCTCCCCCAGCTCTAGGGTGGTCGGCATTGTTGGCACACCCATTGTCGGGAGCCCTGCGTGTTCTGTTTTTTGAAACCGCACTTACTATAACTATGTTTAGAGGTGTCATTGTTGTTCCCAAGAGAAGCTAGGGAAAGGGGTTCGTCCATCCTTGTAGAACCCCGCATGCAAGAATAAGGCCACGTACTCTGAGAGGTCGCCCGATATTCCAGATTCGCCGTTCTAGACACCTCACCCAAGTGCCATTCAGCTTTTGGCACGGTTTTCACATGTCCACTTAGGGCTAATTCCTGCAGGTTAATTCCTTCGGGCAAATAAGTATGACTATCAGTGATGGTTACTAGTACCGATTCTCAAGGGGTGCTGACCTGCGGATCAGTAGATTTTATCGATCCAGTCGCTATTTTGTACAGTTCCTGGATGCTGCAATTAAGAATTATCATGTGACTTTATCGAATAATATAAAGAGATCTGGATTATGTTATCGGCGTAGATTACAGTTAAGACAGCGCTATAAATTGTGAAAGAGTATTGCTAAAAAATAATTAATAAAAAAGCGCAAGGTTTTTTCTTATAAATATTTTCGGATATACTTATAATGAATCGTTATTTGTAAGTTATATTGCTCATAATACAATTAAAATTGCGCACGCAATGGTGAGTTTTCGAACACATAAACCTAAGCACGCAAGTCAACAATCTTAAACACTACACTAGTATACGAGTTGCGATTTGTGAAATAATTTTGAAATGCATTTGTAACTGAGGGTGATGACCTCGGGAATGACTTCTGAATACGCAACCATGCCATCGCGGCACACCACAAAAGATCTAGCATTCTCATCATACCAATATGTCAGCTGAAACAGTCACGGAACAAAAACACGTCTTGCTCCAATAAACTCTCAAATGTACGCGATCTGTGAATAAGTTGTGCCATCCAAAATGGTATTATTTTCATAAAACCCCTTCCTTGCAAAGTGGGAATATGGAGTAATGTGACGACTGTTACAGAAATGTGAAAAAGGAATGTTTTTTAGGTGATGCAATCCATTCATTGCCGATTGCGTCGTGAATTCATCCGGTGCTCCACGTGGATAGGTTGCGTTGCGACTTTAAGGGCGAGTTAAGTAAACCAATCGGATCGGTAGCATGTACCGATCTTTCGGTAATGTCCTCTGCGCTACTATTGTAACCTCGGTTCAGTGGATTTTTATGTCGTTCAGTAAGTAATGCGAGGGAATAGAAGTTTATTTTACTGAGTGATAACCGTTGAATTAACCTTAATTTCATTGTGACATTTACGAAATGCTAAGTGATTTTGACATTTTCACCCTATTATTAAGAGCAGTTTATACTGTTACGGTTACAAGAAACCCTTTACAGTTTTTGATAAGTAAATATTACATTTCTTTTTTCTGCGTGTATGAATGAACTAATTTTGCTAATTAAAATTAAATCAATCCATGCTTTCATAATTTGAGTTTTTGTAACTTATCTGCATCTCATAAGAATGAGAAGGTCATGATTTACGAGCAATTCGACGTGCTATTCTACGCGCCCCAGGCCCCAGGCCTCTTGAGTTTCACGAGAGTCGATGAGAATGCTGCGAGAATTCGCACTGAGTGTCACTGAAATTTTTCTTTGTTCTCTGCTTTTTTATTTTTAAACAAAACATGTTCATTTTTTCAAAAGACTAGCCCAGGTAAGCCAAATAGACCAACATTTAGATGCCATATGCAAAAAATCAATAAAAAATATTCAAAATTGCGGCTTTAAAATGGAATCTCGTTATGCCAATATAATAAATCCCCTTAAGGGGGTATCCCTATATGATAACTTTTTACCTCTCTGGTTTTATGGGCAACGCCATCGTTCATATAAACTCGGAAAAACGGAAAAATCTTATTTCGAAATAAACGCGTTTAAAGTCAGAGTGCGCTGAAGGACGTTAGCGAAAATAGCCATAGCAGCTAAACCGCTACAAATTTCGGTCTAAAATTTTAACAGAGTACTCTTGAAATGTTATACTCTCGATTTGTACAATGAAAAAATCGATTTTTTCATCCATCTATATAGGGATACCCCCTTAAGAGTGATTGGCGACCACTCTCTTAATCCTTGTTTGTCAGGTGTCAGCTGTGAAGGTTTAGCCGTGAAGCAAACCCGCGTCACATTATAAGAGAAAGTCGTTCATTTAAGATTGTTGGAAACTGCATCAACGCACTTAGCGAATTCACGTGGTCAAAAAAAAATCTTCGTTCCAATATCCTTATTTTTATATTGAAAGTAAAGAATTAACTCTCCAGAATATATCTGAGGTAAGTGTAACTTCTTTATTAGCTATTTTCTACTAAAAAGTACCTGAATATTGGATTTATAGGTTTGGATATTAATTTTCTATTGTTTTATTTTACCAAAGACATATAACGTTGTAACTTTGAATAAGGGCTAGTTTATTGAATAGTCTAAGATTTTTTTTATTTTTAATGAAAATTGCTCATATTTCTCAAATTAATTTGAGTGAAATTATACAAAACATGATCATTAATTTGTATATGCTCGTTGGTCTTACATTAATTTTAAATATTGAATGCAGTTTCATTTCGTACAAAAAGAACGCTCTCAGAAAGTGGTCAAACGTGTCATTATGTACATCGATTCACTTGGTAATATTACACTTGTAGTGTCAAATACATATAAATATTGTAAAATTCCAGCATTGAATTTAATTAAATTTAAATAGACATCAAAAGGTTTGAAAGGTGCCTTGAGAATTCAAAACAATTAGGAAAATGTTTGGAAACCTTATAAGGATTCAAAGTATAAAATATTATTTAAAGCGAACTTATCACGTTTTATTGTAAAAATTGGTTTGCTTAATTGTTTTTTTAAATGGACTTTCTCCAAAAATCTCCTGCAAAACACCTTGTAATAAAATTTAATACAAAAGTAACATGAGACATTATATTTTTACAGGTTCACTTTGTTCATTTAAATGTGAAACTGCAGACCAAGATTACTGCGAGAAAAAGAACTCCGAACCAGGATGAATCGAAATTGAGAGAGTTTCTTTTATTGAAGTTTTGGAATACTGATGGTTCTTCTAAGTCAAGAAAAGAGATCGATTTTAGTCCAAGAGATTGGATTCGCTACGATCTAATACAAAACGCGCTAATGATTAAAATTACGCCCCCGTCATACGATAAAGGATCTTCAGCTTTACTAAATTTGTTAATTAAAGGTACTCTCTAAATTTTTAATATTAAAATATAACTGATTGTCAGTTAAATTCTACTAATTTTCGTAGCTAGAATAGAGTCACTGAGAATTAGTCGAATTGTATTGATTGAATTGGTAAAACGAAAATTATTACAGTAGAAGTCCGATAACTTGTGGCCCGACAAGTGTACACTCCCCTTAAAACGTCATCGCATGTAAGGCACGCACACTAATTGTGGTTCTCCCGCTACGTGTGCTATTTTACTCATGATTTGCGCCCATGATAGTAAGAGACGCGCCACTTGAACAGTTGACTGCAGATTGGTCGAGCGAGAAGAGACACTTATTTATTCGTAAAATCTTCAAAGTTAAAGATTCAAGGTTAAAGATTCAAGGTTAAAGAATAATCTTTTTTTTAAATTTGGCCATTCAGTTTAAAATTTATATTTGTAGGTTGAAAATTTAACTATTTGGTTAGCAGTTAAACTAATCGGTTTTAAATGCAAATCTTTCATTCAAAAGTCAAATTTTTAACAAAACTGTGTGCACTGAAAACGAAAAAGTTTAATTTTCAGTTTAAAAACATTAACGAATTTGCAACCAAATAGTTCTTTTTCATCCAAAAACATAAAATCTTAACGAAATAGTTAAACTTTTAAATAAGTATATACATTTTCAACCAAAAACTACAAAATATGATTATTTTAAAACAACAACGGCTGAATTGAACCAAAAAGTGCATTTCAAGCAAATTTTCAACAAGAGATAAGTTTTAAACTAAACTAATGAATCTTCAAACAAAAAAATTAATTTGTAAAAGGTCGTTCCACCTTAAAACAATTAGAGGTATGTTCAATAAAGAGATTAATTCTTAACCAAAGAAAGAATTTTCAACAAAGGAATTAAATTTTCAACTAAAATGATGAATATTCTACCTAAAAAAGATCCATTTTTGCTCCATTAGTTTAGCATTTAACCAAGTAGTTGAATGCAAACAAAAAAGACAAATTTTAAACAAAATAATTGAGTCTTCCAAAAAGGAGCTTTAACAAAAGATAATTCACAACTACAAAATTACAGTTGTAGATGTATGTATGCATATATTATCGAGCGCAAAGTTCTAGGACGAACGAAGAAAAATATATACAACATTGTTGAGTTTTCAACCCAAAAAGGCAAGTTTTCCAAAAAATAGTTGAATTTTCAACCAAAAGGGATACATTTTTATTGTGTTCATGTTCAGTAAGAAAATCAAGTCCCCAGCCAAAGAGGTGAGTTTTTAATAGAGAAACAATTTTAGTCAAAACAGAAAAAAATGCCACTAAATTGTTAAACATTTTCAACAACAAATTTTTAAAAACTGTTCCCTCCTAGTTTAAAAATCAAGTAAATGGTATCACATTAGGGAAACTCTATTCGCAACAAACACAGGCCAATTGGAAGGATATTTTCCTAGCCAAGCCAAAACAGTTACGGAATCAGTGTGACAGTAAACAGGTATTTTATCCAATGACATAGTTTCCATAACAAACTTAAGTGTCTTAGTTAGCAACGCAGCTCCACACAACTCCAAACTAGGAATTAATACATATATAACAGGAGCTACTTTAGATTTAGCCATTAGTAGGCAAACATGAGCCTGTTTTAAATCTTCACTAAGAATTCTAAGGTAAACGGAAGCTGAATAAGCTTTTGACGAAGCGTCAAAAAAGCCATTAGGCTCGAATTGAGAGTTTGTTTGCAGTTTTCGTGTCCACCTGGGGACTTTAAGTGCTTCTAATTTTTCCAGAGAACCATGATAATTCAACCATTGAATTTTAAGATCATCAGGTAGTCTATCGTCCCAGTCGAGTTTATGCAGCAAAAGTTCTTGCATTAGAATTTTTGCCACTATTATGACTGGAGTTATCCAACCCATAGGATCATACAACTTAGCTATTATTGAAAGAACAATCCGTTTTGTTGGATTTTCTACTAAAGAAGAAGTCACTTTAAAAAGGAATGAATCGGATTTAGGATCCCAAAATAAACCTAGAACATTCAGCTGAGCATCCTCCGCTAACGGAAATTCGATAGCCCGTTCGTGTTCTCCCGAGGGACAATCTTCCAATAGTTCGGGTTCATTTGCGGCCCACTTTCGCAAATGGAAACCGCCAACTTCTAATAACAGTGTTACTTGAGCTCGCGCCTGTTTAGCCTCAATCTGACTATCTGCACCAAACAAAACATCATCAAAGTAAATATTGTTTTTCAATATAGTTTGTGCTAAAGGAAATCTATTTCCTGAATCATAAGCTAACTGCTTAACCACTTTGTTAGCCAAATAAGGAGCACAGGCAGTACCGTAAGTAACGGTTAAAAGTCTAAAAGTTGTGAGCCTTTTATCAGGAGAAATCCAGACAATTCTTTGATAGTCGCAATCCCGAGGGTCAACTAGAATTTGTCTAAACATTTTTTCAATGTCAGCCATATTAACAAAGCGATGTGATCTCCAATTCATAATGAGTGAAACCAAATCATTGAGAATCTTAGGGCCGATGTGAAGATGAGAATTCAAGGAAGAATTGTTGGAAGTTAAACTGGAAGCATTAAAAACAACCCTCAACTTGGTAGTGGAACTACTTTCTCTTAAGATAGGGCGATGAGGCAAATACACAGTTTGTGGAAAACTATCCAATTCCTTTTCTTGAAGAAGTTCCATGTGTCCAATGCTTTCATATTCTGATAAGAAACTGGAGTATTATAATAATAATTCCGATTTCTCCGATAAACGACGAATTACTTTATTCAAAACGATCACAAAACATTTCGTCATCTGTCAAAGTATTTTTAAAGGGAACTTCCTTCAACTCCCAGAACCTGGTTAAGTCTTCATGCAAGACTTCTCCTGAAATAGCCTGATGTGTTGTAACTGGAATGTTAATTTCTATTTTATTTGTGACTGAAACCGGTACATATAATATCCAACCAAAAACGCTACTTTGCGCAGTAAGAGAACCCAATATACCCTGTTGGAGACCAGAAAGTAAACATGCGCCATATTTATCGGCTCATAAAATCAAATCAACTTGATGGGAGCTAAAGGGATTCGGATCTGCTAACCCTAACTCTTTTGATTGATCTTCATTCCCCACGTTAGATCTTACAGGAGGAGTATATGATTTAAGGTGTCATAATACTAAAGCTTGGATGTGGACTTTAGGACAGTTCTTTTCTGTAGGAATTAAATTATATTCTGCTAACTTTCTTGAAGAACCAATATTAACTCCTCCAACTCCATATGCTACTGCTTAAACCTTTTTGTAGCATGGACTTGATATTTTCATTGCTCTCTCGGTAATAAAACAACATTCAAATCCTTGGTCCAGCAAAACTCTAAATCTGTTACTTTTTCCATTTTCAGCTTGGAAGGAAATAACAGCCGTAGCGAGTAAGGTTGAGCCCGATAAGTTGGATGATTATTCAGAAAATGAAACGAAACTTTATACCGCACTTGTAACATTTGAATTTACTAACACAATTATGTGGTCGTTGTCCAGGCGTGAGACAATTATAAAAACAATGATTATTTTTAGCAACTTCCCTACGCCTGTCCACCGGCAGAGGTTTGAATTGGTTGCATTTAAATAAAGAGTGATTATCTTTACAAAGAACACACTTTGAGCTAGAAGTTGCATTGTGGCTCCAAACTCCCGATTGTTTTAAAGAGAACTTGTACCAGGCTTTGAAGCTTTAATAGCCTCCACAATACGTATGCGATTCTCCAAAAATGAGTCAAGTTGTTGATAAATAGGATAATCAGTGCTAGCACCAATATGCATCTCCCATTCCTTGAGAGTACCAATATCAACATTTTAACCATTATAAATACAAGTAAATCACTCCAATGTTCTGTTAAGCGTTTAAGATTTTTGAGAGCCGCCAATGACTCATTTGTTTTATCCCGTAAGTTTTTTAAGTCTTCCAGAATATTATTCGACACATTAGGAAGATGGATAAAGGCTTGTAAATGAGTTGAGATTAAAGCTCGTTTATTGTCAAATCTGGTCTTTAGCGACTCCCAAGTGGAGATAAAGTTAGCATTAGTTATCGAAACATGTCGTACAAAACCTTCAGCTTCGCCCTTTAAGGACAATTTCATATAGTGTTATCTTGTTACATTTGACAATGAATCGTTTTGAAGTATTAAAGCATTAAATAAATCGCGAAAATTCTCCCAATCCTTGTAGTCTCCTGAAAACTCCGGTAAAGTGATCTGAGGAAGTTTAACAGGCAAGGATTCATGACGAATAATTTGAGACTGATTAAAACTTTCATTAGCCTTATAGCGTATTCGGTTAGCCTGCACTGGTGCACTCCGATCTGCATCGACGCAGGTCGGAGTGAGAAGGAAGAAGTAAGAAGAAGTAAGACGGAGCGATCGGAGTGCTCTTACTCTACACCAGTGCAAGATAAACGAATGCGCTATTAGTTTCCGGAGTAAGCAAGACCAATTGATTATATAAAAAATCTCGCGCATTGAGATAAGCATCTTTAATAGTGAGATACTTTGACTTTGTGAAATATTCCAAATACTCACGCTCAGCCGACGTAAATCCAGCTTTAATTCCCAGATGCAGGGTTTCACAACTCTTCCAGCGTTGATCAAAAAGTGCTCTCCGTGATTTGATGGTAATTCAGATAAAATTGAAAAGTCTCAATTTGCAAACTAAAGAACTTATTTACTTTAGTTTTAAAGTACTCTGACAATGCGAGCAAATTTGAGTGTGCGAGAGCATAATTATTAATGAAATTTCAATAAATCATCACTGAAATACTACGGTCTGAATTATTATTATTTTGTTTGCCAGAACGAGCCTCTCTCATCATGGGTGAATTAAAGTTGTCCTCTTAACATTGGAGAAGGTCAGAAATCGATGAAGTCTAAAATTAAATGTATTGACAATCAACCAAATATCAGCTGGCAAACCTGTTATTTCTTCCTTTAGGTGAAGAATAATGAAAGACCAATCCAGTGAAGAATGACAGCTTCAAATGGTACAGTACAGACTGTTTGGAGAAGAATGACTGCCTTACAGTACGTGCGAAGATGTTGTCACCAGCTTATATCCTTGCTATGTGACTTCAAGCCTTTATATTTTTCACCTAGTTCCTGTGCTTTTACTTAATAAAATTTCTAGCTTTTGTCTTTTCTGTATTATTTTTACAATTTTGAATGTTTTTTACGATCATCTATCCGGCTCGAAGGACTATTTCGTTTAATGTTTATGTTTATGACCAATTAATTCTGCCAGATTATTCTTGGTAGAAAAATAAACTTCCTAATTGAAATTTCATCTCTTTTCGAGGATTCTATTATTTTGTAAAAATTCCTTTTTTCGTGAAAAATTAATTAATTAAACAGAAAATTCGATTATGCCATTTTTGATAATATCCATTCTAAATGAATTCTTGTTATAAAATTTCTAAACTTAAAACTATTCTGTTAATATATTAATTATGTATGTTATTAAGTACCTTACGATATCAAAATAATTATACAGCTTTAGGAGCATTTTCCTTTGGAGCTAACATTCGTATATTGTTTACTTTACATAATCACATAGCTACAGTTTTTTTTCTTTTTACATTTTTTCCTACTGCATGAGTTACACAGCGGGTTATCAATCTATTTACAGTACGAATTTCTATTACTATTCCCTTTTACTTAATAAATTTTTGTTCTAATCTTGTGGGTTCACGCTGCATACTTTAAATTGTTCAAATTTTCATTTTTTACGTGTTTTTCGGGTGTGCGGGTTCATAACACTGTTTTTCTTTTTAAGTCAATTTTTTTATTTCATAAATATTACTATTGTCTATTTTTTTAACTTCAAAACTATTAATTACTTTGATTTTCCCAATCCGATTGAATACAAGATTCAGTTATATTATTTATTGGCGTTTGAATACCTCGTGCAATCTACCGCTGGCTCCAACTACCGTTCCATTTCCCCCTACCATATGGCCACATGGCGTGTCCCTTACTACAGGGTTCCAAGTCCGCAATTCCTGGAATTTTCCGCCACTACAGTCAGTTATTTGACTTTTACTGTAATTGAATCAGTTATATATACCTGCACTGATATAACTGATTGATAACTTCTACTTGTATTGAAGAACGCAGTAAGTTATAAGAGGTTATCTTCCAAATATATTTACGTACTACTTTGAAATGTGAAATTTTTTTCTTCACTCTCATTCATTAATATAAAACATTTTCAATTTGCGTCCAATCGAAAAAGTTCATCAGATTTTGTTTAAATATACTAAAATTATGCTTTAAACTTGTGCTCTTAAAAACAAAAATGGCATGTTTTTTAAAATGACCTGAGGGTAAATCTTGACGGAGGCCTGTTTTGAATTAATCGTAGAATTAATATTTTTAATAGATTAATTTCTAAAAAAATTCCATTGGTTGATGACCAATGTTCTCTCCAAAATTATGACTGTGCAAATTGAACGCGTTTTCATCGTCTGCTACCAATTTGGGCGCCTGGAGTTACTGCGCTTGCGTTAGGGTCACGGAGTTGGCGCGGAATTCAAAATGGACATTTAAAACAATTCAAATTAACCCATTGATGCTACAAAAAAATTGTTTGTAAAAAAACAAAAAGACTTCCTGAGAGCACTCATTGTGCTTTAAATGTTCCCGATCTTGATGGAATCATTTCGAATAAGAGTAGAAGAGATAATGATTCCAACTCCGATGTATTGATCTATGGAGAATCATCATTTCTTCAGTCGTCTAATTATTAAATTTTGAGGTTAGAACTCTGGATCATCAAAAACTAATAACTTCTGCAAATTCTGCTCTCAAAGAGAAAGTTATGAAAGTGGCACCTGCTTATCGAAACCGATTGATAAAACAATCAGCTTCTAAAAATCCAAAAGGTTTGTTAAATTCAAATGACCTTGAATTAAGTTGGGCTTTAAGAATTTAGATGATTTGCAATAAAAATGCATCGTGGTCAATTAAGTGTTCTACCTAAGTGCAGAAGTATTGTCCACCTGGGAAAATCTATCGATAAAAGAAAGTGGCCAAAACATAAAAGAAAATATACTTTCGTCTTCAGCTTGACCCGGCCAACAAATTCTTCTGATGAAACTTTTTCATTCGATCAAAAAAAAACTTGCGTGAACAATCCTTGCTGTTGCATATATTATCATACTTAAAAATCAAAATCATGAGTTTTAACGACTTGTATGCGGTTCGAATAATAATTTTATTTTTTTATGGTCAATTTTGTAGTGAATCGTACCTCTGGTAAGTGACTATAACCATAAAATATATGTCATATATCATAAGATTAATACTCCATTTTTTTGGTTATGTTGTGACATTCGCGTTATTCAGTTTTATTTGTAAATGAAAAATTCTGCAGAACGATTTAAATTGAAATTAAAGATAAAAATGTTCGAGATTTAGAGTTTGAAATGAGAAATTTTTATGACAGCTCTAAAAGTAAAACTTTCAAATTCGAATTCTTATTTATAATATAGCATAAATTAGTATATAGTAGTATAAACTAATGTAGGATATATGTTTGCTATGAGACGGTTTGAAATATTGGGATGAAAATATCCTTTGAAACGTATATATAGTATGATGATAAATCTGTTATTACAGATAAAATCTTAAAATATAAGCTCGAAGAAACGCCTTCATCTGAGCGGTGCTCAAAAAAGGGAAATAAAATTGGACAAAGAAGCAGTTTTCCGAACAAGCGGATCAAGAAAACCCAGAAATATTTCGAAGAATTGTGTGAAGATGAAAGACTATTTGATAGAGAAGCACGATTCCGGGTAAATATTTTCCATGGATGTCTTGACATCATTTGCAATCAATTACTAAATCGGTCTGAAAGTTTGAAGAACGTGATCAAAACTTTTCGAGTACTCCAACCTAAAGAATTGACAAAAATGACGGATAAAGAACTCTACAGGAAAGCTGTGATACTTGCGGATACTTTTGCTGAAGACATCAATGACAAATTTCCTGAACAGTTGGTATCTCTTCGATCATGTCTTAAAAAATGAATTGAAAAACTCAGTTCTGTCAAGCAACTTGCAGATTTATAAATTATTGAAAATGCTGCTTTATCTACGAGTTTTCAAGAAGTTTGCCCAGCTTAGATTTTGTTTTTAACTTTTCCGGTCACAGTTGCTACGGTTGAGAGGTCCTTTTCAAAATTAAAAATCATTAAAACTTATCTTCGAAGTACCATGGGCCAGGAGCGTTTGAGTAATTTGATTATTCTTCCCATTAAACACGAAATAGCTAATCGTTTGAGAAACAACTTAGACCAAATCATTCACAAGTTTGCTGATTTGAAAGTGAGGCGTATTAAATTCTGAATATGCATATCACAACTTCAAGAACTCAAAAATTGTCTATTTTCTTCACTGTTTTTTATTTCAGTATTATATCATAAAAATCAAATGTTTTACGTGAATAATACTTGATCCTTTTTTTTAATACGAGGGTAGTTCAATAAGTCCTTAGAATGACCAACATATGGCGCGCGAATCGCTCCAAATCATCTGTTCTCAGTCAGCACCACTCCCGACTAGATATA
>NC_046659.1:34743813-34749674 GCF_010883055.1 Belonocnema kinseyi
TCTGAAGGATTAAAAAAACTTGAAAAGCGATTGACCAAGTGTATAGAGCTCCAAGGAGATTATGTTGAAAAATAAAAAAAAATTTATCCAAAAAAAATTGTTCTTATACTTCATTCTAAGGACTTATTGAACTACCCTCGTATCATCTGTATCCGTACCTTGAATAATATATCACTTTGAAATCCTCACCAATGAATAAAATTGTGTAAGGCGGAGTGGGGGGGGGGGGGGGGGGGGGGGGGGTCGAGGAGGAAAAGTTAAAATGATTCAAAACATTTTTCTGGTAAGGGCCCGCTAGTGAGGAGCTGACTGGGGCTCCCATTTCTATAGTTACGCCACTGACCATCTCACTGGTCGAAGTTGGCGAAACGTGGTTTTCGTTCGGAATCAATTTGCTATTAAATAAAAACAAACATATTCGCTTTTTAAACAAAGAGCGTCATCTATCGTCACCGCTTATACATCGAGAATACTCGATACAAATTTCAAGCATTTTTATCAACAAACGGCCGAAGAATCGCGAGTTGTGTTTTACAAAACATCGATTTTTGATCAGAAAATTTTCTAAGCTTTTCTTGTTTATCTTCAGTAATAACTGTCGAATAAAAAAGTTTCATCAGAAGAATTTGTTGGCCAGGCCAAGCTGAAGACGAAAGTATATTTTGTTTTACGTTTTGGTGACTTTTTTTTATCGATAGATTTTCCCGGGTCACCTTGATTCAACAGATGCCTTGGCTGTTGATTCTCAAAACGATCACACAAGGAATCCGGGAAAGTATATCGACACTATCAAAAACCACCCAAAAATACTGTGAAACAACAGATTATTATTTACAGGAACACCTCAAATATAAATTTTGGTGTTTCAAAGCATGCATATAGATTTTTTTGCATGCGTGTTCCTGAATCAATGTTTTCCTTGAAACATTTCTACGCAGGATTTAATATGGTTTTAACCCATTTATTATCGTTTTAACCAATAGATTCCTTAGGTCATGATTCTTGGAAAGTTAATACAAAGCCTCAGGAAAAGTACACTGAAACTATTGAAAAGCCATCCAATAATACTGTCGATCAAAAGATTAGTAAGTGCAGCATCAAAACCTAAAATACAAATTCTTTTGTTTGTGAAAATACGCACGGATTATTCTACTTGTCTTTTTTTAAACCTATACAAACTTTTCAGTTCAAATACTTAAACTAGTAATTGGAACACATGCAAATGTTGTACAAATTTCAGAAAACCAGAGAGTATTATTGGCAAAAATGAACTCTCAAAAAGTAAAAAAATTAGAAAATTCAGTTGACTTTGCTACAGAAAATGAATTGAATTTACTTCAAACAGATTTACAGTTTCGGAAAGCTCTTGCACGTCTAATTATTCAAAAATCTTATGGAATGTTTACCTTAAATCCTGTCTATGCTTCTTAATACAATGATTTTGCTTATAATTTCAGGATTTCATCTCTGCATTTTCAACATGATGCTAAGTTGAATACCCGTAAAACAATTGTCAACATATTGCAGAAATATCTCTCTACAGAATTAGCACTGAAATTTACAGCTGTTAAACAAATTGCTGGCAAGAGCATGTTCAAAGAGATACCTACCCTCGCAGAAAATGCCATATATTTGCCCTATTACCAACCTGGCCTCGATTGGGCTGGCATGACCTAGCCCGGGTAGGGCTAATTTCATGGCCCAGAGTCGCAGCAGATTGGGTTGCCCGCTTTGCTACGCCACCTAGTACATTTTAAATGAAATAGACAACGTTGCTAGGGACACTGAATTTAGTGACAGAGTGCTTTTGACAGCGGCATTTCGGTATCAAGTTTTAATGTTTAATAAATAATAATTTAGTTTAATAAAATTATGCGAAAGTTTAAAAAGAGCACATTGCGGATTCGGGTTGGACGTCTTTCACGTACACGCTCACTTTGTTATTTTACGATTTTAGATATAAATACTAAATACAATGGATAATTGACAATTATTTTTTAGTGTGATTTGAATTTGAATTTACCGCGTTGATATGGCGATATCAATTTCTTGCTAATTGGTGCTTCATTTCTGGAGCAGTGAGGATAACTTCACAAAAATAGTGGACATTATTATGAAGCAGGAGAATGTAAAATTTACGCTATAGTTCTTTTTCTTCAGTAGTAATATTATAAAAAATAACATACGGATGTTATCTTAAAAAGGATCGAGTCGAAATGCATGCATTGGACTCAAAATAAGATTTAGAATTATATTGTCTTGTATAGAGTTCCTCAAGGCAGAGTTTTGACAATGTGTGTCATCTTTTTGATTGGTAGACGAACCGGAGTAGGAAGTAGGTGGAATGCGCGCGTTTTTCAAATCAAAATTTTAATTCAATCATAGAAATTTGACAAAAATACATTAAAAACAGTTCTTTTAACTTGGTTATTAATGTATGTGAAATAACAATTATAAACTATGTATTAAATAATATTATTTGAGTAAATGAATTCTTGTGTAGAAGATGGAAAGTTTTTGTAGTTCCAAGCTATTTTCCTTCGAAATCTTTTCTTTTTATCCATAACATTGTATTTCATGAATATATACATTTATTTTTTAATAACACTCAACAGATTTTCATTTAAAACTTTATTATATAATTATTTTAATTTTTGCGACAATCGCAGAAAAATGATTAAAACTTTATAACAGAGAAACAGATACTAACAAGGACACTAGACGTTGAGAAGACCACTATTTTATTTTTGATCCTAATTTTTTTGCAATGAAAAAATAAATTAGCGACATCAGTGAAGAAATATTTTAATTGAATTCATAAAAGTATTTTATTACACATGAAGAAATATGATATGATACGATATAATACAAATATACATAATGCGTATACACTCTTTTTGTTTTACTGGAATGTAACATGCATGGCCATACTTTTACTATTGTATACTTTATCTTTTTCTTTTACCTTAGCTTGATTGAAAATTCTTAATCTAAATAATAAAAACCTGCGTACAATTTTAGTGTTAAATTGGTGGCATGTTAAAATATGAGAATTCAGAACTGAAAAAATTCTGGGTATAAAAAATCATTTAGGTTTACATTATTGTATTTTTGAACTACTGGATGCCACAAACGGAATCTATTTTTCATGCATTTGAAGGTAGCAAGCGTTTCTTCGTTAACATAGAAAAGCGTAATAGCTTTGAGTTCTTCGTATGCTATGAATGGGGCATAGGGTACACCAAGAACATTTTTTGAACCGACTGATCCAATGCATTTTTTGCAACAAGTCATTGTTTTTTGTATACTTGCAATCAAGTACCCAGCAGATTATACTTGCAATCATGTACTCAGTAATTTCAGATGGGAAATATTTTTAAAATGTATACTTCAGAAACTTGAAACTTGAATAAATGTGAATTCAATCTAAAACTAAAAAAAAATTCAAAATTAAAACTTTTTGATACTCAAACTTTTGAAAACTCTTATTACTGTGAGTAAATTTAATCGTTTAAAAATTAATCATTTTATCATTTTAGATTTAAATATTCTTTTTTGATTTTATAAAAAATTTTCTAATTAAGGTTTACGTTAAGTCATAATTTTTTTATGTAAATAATAAAAATTTAGATTTCTAGAATTTTATGAGCTTTTAGTTTAAAATATCCAATTTACTTTTCATTTTAAAATTTTGAAACTTTAATCCTTTTGAATTCAAATGTATCACTATTCAAAAGTTTTCCCTTTTATGTTAGTCAAGTTTGAATGCTTTTCATTAAAAATAATATAATTTTTTTCTCGCTCAAGTTTAAATGATTTATCTTCTAAAATTCTAATCAACAAAAATTACATTTATAACGTTTTGAAATTGTCCTCTTTTGCCATTTTAATCTGAAATCATCAAATCTCTCACTGGTGCACTGGGAAATATTGTTGGAATAACATCATCCCTGAGTTTTTTTCCCTTGTCAACTGTTGTCCACATCTCAGATGAAAAGTGCATCTTTAATCAAGTTCATTGATATTAAATTTTACTTATAATATTACTTGTATACTAAGATTGTATTGATTTTACCTCGCAAACCCGTGATGATGCACTTACGGTTCAATCCTGTCGATTGATCTTTCGCAGCCACAATTCACGAAGTTTTTCATTCTTCGGAAAAGCCTTTGATTGCACATTTTTCCCGCAACACGTGTTACAGTATAAAATGCAGCACGTTACCATGTTTACTCTTTTTTTTTATCACATTTCGTATCAAGAACATAAACGTCATATTCTATTCATATCCTGACTCATAAAGATCAACATTTCTATTATAATATAAAATATCTATCAAAAACCAATCAAATCAGTAAGTTTTACGTAAATTCAATGATTTTTCTAAAATTCAATTCAGGGGGTAAGCTGTCACAACTATCCCATGAGGAACTCTAGTCTTCTGTACCTCTGTTATTTCATTAGTTTTCATTGTTAACAACAATGAAATTGAGTCTACTTCGCTAGTTTATCACAGTCCTTTTTTGTGTTCCATGTTCAAAGCGTCATCCGAATTAATCAGTTAATTAGAAAAAGTAGAAGTTCCTGATAAGCGAAATTCAAGTGCAGAAAATGTTATTTCATCTATTGACAGTTATATTTCTCAACTTTTACGAAGGTACATAAGAATATTAAATGTATTTCTGAAACATTACCTTACTTTATACATACATGGCTCTCCCACTCATGCAGAAATTGCCCAACTTATTCCTAAGTTCCGATCTGGGCCCGATCGAATTTTCCACATGTAGCCGCAAAGAGGCAGATTGTGTAGCTCGCGTCGGAACCACCTCGGGTCGGGTTAGGTTAGACAAGATTATGTCAAGTTTTCTGTTGTTGACGTAATATAGCTTAGTTCACATCGAACTTAAAATGCCGAAACCAAAAAGTACATTTGTTATGATAATATTGTAGGACTTTCCAAAATAATTGTTTTTCTCTTCCTGACTTTTTTTCATATCGCCCGTTTTTTGGCTTAAAATTTTGATTTTCGTTTGATTTAAAAATTTTTGAAAATGCTATAACTCTGAAAATTTTCTTTTTATAGAAAAAAGTTATCAGGATAAATTGTTTCTTCTTCTTAATAATAGGAATATCCGTGCACAGAACTTTCAAATTCAGAAAAAAGTTGACTCAAAAATTTGCAAAATGCGCTCACTTTTTGAATTTTTATCAAAAATATGTAGTTAACGTAATCGTCCTTCCTTTTAGGATCTTAAAAAAGTGTGCCAAAGATGGATTTGATCTGTTCATTTTTTCGAGAGTTATTGTGTTTACGGGCGGACGGCCGGACAGACAGACAGAAGCCATCGTAAAAATCTGATTTTCGGATTCACGGCGTCTCGAAACGTGGAGATGTGTTGAAAAACAGTGATGTCAAATTTTTGATAATTCTAATACTTTTTCAAACATAAATGACGAGAATGTAAAAAAATTGATAAAAGTTATAGATATTTCAATAACATACATTTTGTGTAGAATATGTTTATACCCTGACACTTATGGTCTTCGAGAAAATATACGAGAAATATGAAAAATCACAGAAATACTGCAAAATGTTAAGCAGTTCGACTTAAATTATATGACAAAATTATTTAAATTATAACAACAATATATATTTTTTTTAAATCTAATAATTTTTACCTGTTTTTGGAATAATTTCAAAAGATTTTTCAGATATTCTTATTGTCAAGGTCGAATATCGTACATTGCGAAATACGTGACTTTTGAGATTAGGAACGTCGGACTTTATTTTTTCCTCTCAAACTGCACGAAAATTATTTCTATTCCTAAAGCTTTACCTCAGCTTCCTATGCATTCA
>NC_046659.1:34749774-34751477 GCF_010883055.1 Belonocnema kinseyi
AGAAAAGAACACTTTGGGTTTTCTTAAGATCGAAAGGCAAATAACGGTAGTTTATGGTATTGTAGAAGGTAGATTTTTGTAAAAAAAATTTAAACAATATTTAGAGGTGGCGCATCGTCTTTGAAGTTCTTATGCATTAACATGGGCAAAACCATATAAAAGCATTTTTAAATTTCAAAATTCATAATAAATATTATTTACGTTTGCCTAAGAAATGCTATTTTCACTGTTTTCCACTGTTTTCAAAGACTGATAACAGCCCCAATAATATATATTTGATAGTGAAATTTTGAGAATATTTTCTTTAAAGTTTGAAGATTATATTTTTTGACAAAGCAGATTAAGAAAAGATATAATTAAACGTGCTACATTTAAAACAAATCTGAGCAAATTTTTGAAATTCCACAGGTCTACGACTTACGCTGTTTAATTTTAGGGCGGAAGGCTCATCAGACCTGCCATAACAATTGATCACAGTGCGTCTTGGCACCAGAAAGCCTAGAACCTTTCGTGGCAAGCGTCTATAGCAGTGGTCGGCACATTCTTGCCCAGAGCAGGGTATGCTGCCCCGGCTGCCCTATGACCTACTTTCAGGGCAGTACCTGCGAGCTTGACCAGACCACTCCTTTCCTCAGGGGTCCTTTGTTAGAAAATGGGAAAAATGTGAGATTAAAAAATTCGTAATTTTGCAATCAGTGACTTGAAAGCAATAGATTTGGAATCTCCGTATTTTTCCGATTCCAAAGACGTGTAATTTGTCTATAAAGGTTGAAAATTTGAGAAGTATTTAGTATTAAATTGACTGTAAATCTGATGATTCTTGATATTAAACTCTTTCAAATTTTTTACTTTTCTAGGCAAGTAATATATAATTGGAATCGGAAAATTCGTAGATGCTGATAAAGCTCACTCACACTAAGGTACATGGATAGACCGAAAAGTAGTAGAAAAAATTAACTCGGGTGGAGCCTGACCATACCTGAAAATTAAGCAAAAAGTTTGCCAACCACTGGTCTATAGGTATAGTTTCCTTTTTCGGGGAAGGTAACTAATCCTGTTAAAGAGTCATATCAATGAAAAGAGCAGAGGTTGCACTTTTACGATCGACCTTTCACATACCGAAATTTTCAGCTTTTGCAATAACTAACTTCAAAGACGATGCGCCACCTCTAAATACTGTTTAAAATTAACAAAAAAAAATCTGCCGTCTACAATCGTATAAACTACCGTTATTTGCCTTTCGCTACTACGAAAACCAAAATTGTTTTTTTCTGGTCACCCTGATATATGTATATATATATATGTGCGTGTGTGTGTATATATATATATGTATGTATGCAATACGTAAGGCAAAGCATGAAAGCTGGACCGACTTTTGCACTGATATCGAGAAAGAAGCAGAGGCGGCCAGACTGGACAAGCTGCTTTCTCGAAATCCGGATGCTATTCTCTGGACTCTATTGCTCGGCCAACAATCAACACTTTCAAGCGAATTTTTTTAGCTCTGGTATAATTAAAATTAACAGAAATTTATTCTGTCATAAAAAAGAGGTGGCCGAAAAATTTTGCACTGCAGTTGTATATATATATATATATAATGAGTGATTCCATGCAGGATTTACATTCAAAATTTTAATTGACGCGAATTATTTTTTTTAATATTCTTTGATGAAAAATAAAAGACACGTATTTTTTTATTTCAT
>NC_046659.1:34751577-34760986 GCF_010883055.1 Belonocnema kinseyi
TTGATTCCTCTAGAATCAAACCGAAGGGCCTATGACAAAGCCACCGAACGCGTCCTCGGGTTGCGGATAGAGGGTCCCTATACCAAGGGTTTCTGCTGAATACGGTTACAAAAGTAAATAGGCAGTCGCGGACAATTGTCCAGGGGTGGTCCCGAAGGGATTAACCCCCAAGCGGAGGTGTGAAAACCGTGCCGAAAGCTGAATGGCACCTGGGTGAGGTGTCTAGAACGGTGACTCTGGGATACCGGGCGACCTCTCAGAGTACACAGCCTTATCCTTGCATGCGGGGCTCTACAAGGATGGACGAATCCCTTTCCCTAGCTTCTCGTGGAAACAACAATGACAACACCAAACAATGCCGACAAATCTAGAGCTGGGGGAGCCAATGAAAATAGATTCAATGCGATGGATCGGCGGGATCTCGCGACCTTTGGGTGGACGGAGCGACTGAATCACGACTTGCTAGAGTGTTACGATGCGAGTGTGGCCCGTGAACGGGGTTACATGGCACGGCTGCATGCTCTGTGGTGCGAGAAATACCCGGAGCTATCGCCCTTTTCGCAGCAACGTCTGCGAAACCATGCTGAACTACTCCGTAAAAGGGGCTTTGTAAGCGGAACGCCTACTCTACCACAGTTAGAACAAGCCGGCAACAAAGAAAGAGAGGCGACACTAAGACCAACCGCGGTCAGGCATCCAATAGATGAAGAGCGATGCTTTACGACCCAGAGAAACATCGAAACCAAGGTTTCTCTCAAGCCTAAAGATCTGGCTGAAATGGATGACGAGGTTCGTGGACATTTTTTCGGTGAATTCGACCTCTGGGCTATCAATTATTGTGTGTATAATGCAGCGAGAGCTTTGGCCGATGCGAACCGTAAAACAAAACCAACGGCTGATCATAAGACCAAAAGACGAATGCATCAACTTGCCATAAAGACAGGCTGGGCAAGACAGTACGCGTCCCGCATTCAATGTGTGATTGACTATATCACATCTGGCAGGAATTTTACCGCCAAGGTTCGAAAGTTCGCGCGCGAACTCCGGACCCGTTATCACACACTTAACAAGTCAAAGCTGCTGACCATCAGGCAGCATGTTGTTGAGAGAATCCGGATACTATCTGACGCTAAGAGAAGTCTAGAGCGAGGGGAGAGGTGGGTCAGAGAAAATCAACAGTTTCTCTCTGATCCATCTCGAGTCTTCCAAGACCCTCCAGTTACTGTGGAACACCCACCCAAACCAGAGGAGGTCGAAGTATTTTGGAGAGAAGTCTACGAAGTTCAGCATAGACTGGAAGAAGACCCAGAAAATATAAATAGCTTCAGGGAGTTATGTGTTGCCCTCATAACACCTGATAAAGAATGCCCACCCATCACTATCGAGGAGGTGAAAAAAGTATTAAAAGGGATGAAGAACTATTCCGCACCGAGACCAGATTGTATCAAAACATTCTGGTGGAAGAAGTTTTCTTTAACCCATCAGCATTTGGCCCGTATTTTCACCTCATATTTGAAGTCGGAAGAGCCGATTCCAGAGTGGTTGGTGGAAAGGCGCACAAAAGTCCTGCCAAAAATAGGCAACTTAGCTGACCCGAAGAATTACAGGCCAATAACTTGTCTAAACACACTTTATAAGATATTCACAGCTATCCTAAATGATAGGATTGTTCGGGCAATTGAACCTGTGTGGCAAGAAATGTATGAACAGCGAGGCTCAAAGAAAGGCGTAGCCTGATGTCGGGAGAACCTGCTCATCGATAGATGTGTCTGCAAAGTTGCAGCATTCTACAAGCGTGACCTATCGATGGCCTGGATTAATTATGTGAAAGCTTTCGATTCGATCTCCCATTGACTTATCATCTGTATTTTCGAAATCTTAAAGGTTCATCCGCAAATAGTTGGGTGCATAGAGAGATTGATGCTGCTTTGGAAAACCGGATTTACTATCTCCTCTGGCAAAAATCGTGTGACATCGAAAGTGCAAGGTCACTCATGTATTTTACATGGACGATCTTAAGATCTATGCTAAAAACAGAGAGCAACTGCATCTAGCTCTGGGGATTGCCGAACGATATACTAAGGATATTGGAATGGAATTTGGGTTGGAAAATGCGCCAAGGCTTATTTGAGGCGAGGAAAACTTAATGGCATCCCTGAAGATCCTGAGCTCGTTGATAGAAGCGCCATACGTCACCTTTGCGCTGGAGAGACTTATACATACCTGGGCGTGCCACAGAGCCGCATTCAGGATGTGGCATCTATAAAGGATACTCTCCGAAGCAGATACAAACGTCTCATCCGACAGATTTGGTCTTCCGAACTGTCGGCGAGGAACAAAGTATCTGCAACGAACATCCTTGCCGTCCCGGTACTACTCTATTCATTTGGAGTAGTTCCACTGAAGAAGAACGAACTCAGACCACTTGATATCGGGACAAGAAAGGTTATGCACATGAACAAAAGCATGCATCTTAAGTCTTCCGTTCCGCGACTGTACATTTCACGCCGTCAAGGGGGTCGCGGAATATTGAGTCTTGAATGTCTTCACAACAGGATTATTCTGGGTACAGTACATAGAGTTGCAAATGGAAGAGACCCTCTTCTTAAAATGGTCAGGAATCACGAAGAAGTGGGCAAAGGAGCATTTCTGTACAAAGCAGCGGAGGAGGCTGCTGAAACACTCGGGCTTGACTTCAGTATTAGGGGTGAACAAAATGCATCAAATCTTATCTATCTCGAGTACTCACTTCTGAAAGCCCGGATTAAGAAAGCACAAGAGAAAAACTTTTGTCAACAGCTCCTCGATAAGAGTATGCACGGTATCTTCCACAGAAATGTGAAGGATCAGTTAATGTCTTGTTAGCTAACGTTTGCTTTCCTTAAATCGCCCGAATTGAAGTCTGGTACGATGAGTTTCATTTTTGCATGCCAAGACGGTGTCATTTCCACCTTAACATACCTTCGCCACATTTTGAGCCAAGACATTCCCGATGATAGCTGCAGGGCGTGCCATGCACACCCCGAGCAGTTAGCTCACATACTATCTAGTTGTCCAACTCACGCGGGAACGATGGGAAGTGCCGCATATACTGAAACTTTATATTCTCGACAATTGCTTCTGTTGCTCACTCGAGGCCTGACATGGTTCTTTTTGACTGCGAGAAGCGAACCATGTTCGTTATTGAATTTCTGGCACCAGCTGACAAAAACATCATAACCAATGAGAATGAAAAGAAAGAGAGGTATCGAGACCTTATAAGGGAGTTGCAACGATTTTACCCGGAGTATTCTGTTAAACTGATCGTCCTTATCATCGGCGCTCATGGAGGTGCCAAGCTTTCACTTGCTAATGGCCTAAAAAGCATCCCTGCGTGTCAACAATATGCAAGAACACTTGCGGGAAAAATGCAAAAGTCGGTTGTCCTTGGATCGCTCCGTGTTCTTAGGGTGCACGAGGCTTTTGCTGGATCGTCGTATTGATTCCTTTACAGACTGTAATCACCTATCGCACGGTTGTGAGACGTGGTTGTGGCTGAAATTTTACCGCGATTTCGCTGGAAGCGGGTGCAATTTTCCAGATGAGCACCAGAGCTAAAAAAAATTCTCTTGAAAGTGTTGATTGTCTTCAAAAGTTTGTAGAAAATAAGGCCAGGGTGAAGCTAATTTATCTAGTTTTTAAGTAGATGTTGCAAAAATAGTGAAAAATTCAATGTTTTCTTAAATTTTCAATAACTTCCGAAATATTTAACATTTTTCAATGTTCTTGGGCTCATTTTGAAGATTTTTTTTCACCGTATTACAACAGTTTATAAGTATAAATCGTAAACAATTTTTTTTTTTTGAATTGCAAGAACTTGAAGTTTTAACAAAAAAGTTGAAAGAATTGCAATATTATTTTTGATAATTAAAATATTTTTGTAAAATATATGAAACATATAGTCATGAAGTTTCTATGTAATGTCATCAGAATATATATTTAAATTTAACTTCTATTCTGATTTGCCTCCAGATAAAGGTCCGCTCACTCAGCGCCGCCACCAAGGCAAATTATAAAATGGAATACGTTATATTTTTTTGCTTTTTTTGCTAATTTTAAGCTAAGAAAATTTTTTTGTGCTCTTTAAACTTCGGAGAAAAGGGTGGCGGCTCTAGCAGGACGTCCACTCAGCGCCGCCACCTACGAAAAGTCACTAAAAATTATTATAATGCGATAAACGATGAGTAGAGATTTTTTGCTTTTTTTTGCTCTATGATGACATATATTACGTTTCCCAAAAAACTACCCCTAAGTCTTACACAACTACCCCCTGTATTCAAAAACGTTTTCTAAATGGGAAAATTACTTTTAACAATGTAAACAGTTTTTAGGACTTCAAATTAATCACAGGACACTTAAAAATTTCGCGACTCTCATAATTTCCCCAAAACTACCCTTCTACGTGAAAATATGCCGCAGAACAAATATAGGTATGGAAAAAACATAAAAAATAATAAATAATAAAACTTGTGTATGACACAACCTTGCATTCAGTCTGAGGTTAAAAGTACGATCGTGCTTAGGGAGTCTGACGTCACTTCCTGTCCACTTTTCATGGATCCGTGGAGGGGTAACATTGTCGCAGCCTTCCCTAAAGGATCCTTAGATATTTCATTTCTCTACTGCCCTCTATCGATATAACTGGAGTTACATTTTGCGCAACCAGACTCGTTTGCTCTAATAGTGCTTACTTTGGGCGTTCTACGGGTGAGCCCAATTGAAGCCCAATTCAGTAAAAAATCAAGCACTAATCGGCTTTATCTACATAATTTTTGACAATTAAAATTTCGGCATAATTCCCGTGTAGAAATTTTTTCACGGACCAGAGCAGACCCAAGTCTTGAAAAACTAGGCCCTGGACTGGCGATCAAGCCTGGGACAAGCCAGAATGAAACGCTAAATCTGGTCGGGGTCTGGCTCAATCGCCGAGCCTGGTTTTGGCTTGACTCTAGCTTATTATCGATTCCGCTCAGCGTCATTTTATTTTCAGGAACGTTTGTTTTTCTTATATAAAATTTGATCAAATTTCAAACCATCCATTTTATGGGTGGCACACATCTTGTTACTCCTTTCTGAGTCTAAACTTGATGAAATGATTAAAAAGTTCATCAAGAACGTCAAATTGAAGAAAAAACTAATCATAGAGTGTCAAGCAGGGAAGCATTTGACGTGGAAAATATAAAAGGAAAACTTCATTAGCACTATCAACCATGTTCTTCTCATACACGTCCCTCTCCTTGCATTAAAAAAATATCAACGAGCAGTTTAAACTAATCACGAAAATTTATTTTAATTAAAAACACCAAAAACATGAAATTGATTGACACTCGCTTGTCGCTCCATTAGTCTCGACGTTCGGATTACTTCGGATGTATTCGGTTCGCATCGCGTCTACAACGGTAACCAATCCTGTTGTCGACGCTAATCATGTGTAGTGCAAAAGAATACCAGAATTGGGAGCACTGCTATCTAGCCGGCCTCGCGCTATAGCCATTAGCAAATACAAGCTAGAACCAGGCTTGGTGCCCCCGGCCTGGCCCAGGCGTGGACACTGGGAGTAACTTGGCGATTTCTATACGGGTTGGAATAGTTTCAGGATTTGGCTGAGATTGCATCAACTGACACTATGGGTGCTCTATGGGTATGCCCAATCTAAGCCCAATCAAGAAATCAAACACTAAACCGGCCTTTTTAACATAAGTTTTAATCATTTAAAATTCGGAATAATTGGGAAAGTTTCAGGATTTCGATGAGATTGCATGCACTTACTCATTTTCTTAAAATAACGTGTTAATTAATTTAGAACACCCACTATGGGCGTTCTGTGGCTATACTCAATAAGCCCAATGAACCACTTTGACACAATGGATTTGACACTATCACTTTTTGTTATCTGGGCTGCTCACTTGGGGCCCAATCATAAGTTGGGCTAAGCTGGGCGGATTTCCACACGGGTATCTTCTAATAGTCCAGTCATCTGGTCGGAAAAATAGGTCGAAGATGGTCATTTCGGGGGCAGTCATTTAAAGTACTTCATTCGGGGGTGGATTATATAGGGTCAGGTTCTGTAAACAAGAATTCATCCCGAAACACGAAAATTTTGTTGGGATAAGCTGCAAAATATCGCATTCCATTAGATTAATGCTTTCTTGTGCATTTGAGAGGTAAAAGTATTTTTACAAAAATTAAAGTAGATAAAATTCCGCGTAAACCTGAAAAAAACGTTGTGCTGTTAACAATAGTCTCGGAGTTACGGCCTTTTAAAAAACCCTGATTTTTTCCATTTTTTTCCAAAAATCATATTTTTTTCTCTCTGTAGCTCGGATCCTGATGGAAAAATCTAAAAATGATCCCATTTTGACCTGAATTTACAGTTAAATGTCCAGAGTTCAGTTTCGGATTTTCTTTTCTTCAGCTTACGCATAATTAAGTCCACTTGTATTCATTCTCTAGGAACTTTCTTCTGTGACAACCCTGAAACGAGCTATTTACAAAAAACTGAACTCTGGACATTTACCTACAAATTCAGGTCAAAATGGGTCACATTTGGCAGGCGCTACCTCGCGATCTACTATAGTTAGGATAATGTTCTTCTTTCGAAGTAACAGGTACTTGCGCCAGTCCAATGGAATGTTATATTTTGCACCTTTTCCCAAAAAATTTCCGTATTCCGGGATGACATCCTATTCACAGAACCTGACCCCATATTATGCATCCATAAATGATGTACTTAAGAGAAAAAAAATTAATACCCAAGAAATTTCCATCTAAAAGTACCAGATGAATAGGCTATAAAGCACTTTTATGCCCAATATTAAAAAGACTATTCAGTTCATCTTTGAACTCTACTTCTCTGAATATCTGAGTTTCACTTAATTCTTTTCTATTTATATTTTTTACGATATTAGACCAATTTGTACGTAAAAGCTCTACTTGCTTAACTGCTCCTCTTTTATTGTTCGTTTTAATATTCGCTTCATTCTAGAATTCGAAACAATTCTTGATAGTATCAGTTGAACTTTCACGTATATATTTTTTAAATATTTTGTACTGCTGGAGAAATACTTGCAAGACTTCTTTTTTAGATGGTAACTGTCGCCCGCGAAAATCTGTAGTCGGCTCTCCCACTAAATGCATTTCTAACAAATTAATATTTTGACGCGTATTTGTCATTTTTCATTTTTAGTCCTCCGTCCACATCGAGAGTTTAGGAAAAACTAAATGTAAACTCTGTCCAAACCTGGACTCAAGTCCACGACCCGAAATGACTTTCTTAGAAAACTCCTAAGCCATTTGTTATATTATACGACCAGTGGAGTAACTTCCTTACCGTGAAACCCCGCATTGCGGGAGGGCCTCCTTCCATAAGGGGGCCCTTACGGCCAGCGGCAAAATTAGATTTTAATTTCAATTTTGTACATTCTTTTGCATTTTTAAATAATTATTTATTTGAATTATAGAAATTCGAAAGAATGTATTAACAATTTTTTACGTATTTGAACAAATCTAATTTGTTTAAACATTTCTTTTTCAAAAAATATTTTGAAACTGCATTTTAGGAATTAAACTTAATATTCTATTATTATGAGTAGTAAATGCAGCTAAAATATTGATGGCAATGCTTCTAAAATTAATTTTTTTGCCTTGCACATTTCTCTTAAATTGAGCATGGATTGCTTACGATAAAAAATTTTTCAAACAGTGACGCGAAGTTTTTAACCAAATTTACTACTCGAAATAATTCAATATTATGTTTATTTCAGAATTCTTAACTAATAATCTTTAATAGATTTCAGTGTAATTCAACGGATTTCAACAATTTTCAATTTTAAGAGAATACTTAAAACGATTTTAAAACATCACATACGATTTCCGAAATGACCAGAAACAAGCCTCGACGATTTAAATTCAATTTTAGCGGTAATTTAAGTTAGTTTAAAAGATATTTCCGAATTTTTAGATTTCAAAATAGATAAAAAAAATGTTAATACTTTTAAAGATTTCTAAAAATTGATAAAATATTTTTTTTTAATTTTCAAGGTTTGAACGGTCCTAACAATCTTATAAACTAGTTTAAATTTTTGATAAAATTGTGTAATTTCTCAAATAAACAAATTTTATTTTAAATTGTCTGGATTTTTTTTTACATATCAAAAATATTCCAAAATCTTCTATGCTATTAAAAAAACGTAACCTTATGGATTAATGCAGCCACAAGCAGCTATAATTTTAAAAATGTGAAGTTTGAATTTATAATCATATGCACAAGGCTTTCCAACATACTAAACGAAGTAAATCTTTTATCAAAATTATTTCAAGTAGAAAATATTGACAATGTAATGGTGCTGCTTGTGTCGGAGAGGAGAGCCTGAAGTACGCATCTACCACCACTCTTGCTCGCCAGGCGAAATAGTGGTGGACGCTGAACATGTTTCCCTGGCGGGAATTTCCCTTAGCTGCGTATTCTAGTTTAAGAAATTCATGAAATTCACGGAATTCATTCAATTCGCGGAATTCGCAAGTCACGGAATTCCTGGAATTAGCGAAACTCATGGAATTCGCGGAATTCAAATTCACGGAATAAAGCTTTTGACAAGGTAGATAGAAGTAAACTTTGGGAAGTCCTGAAAGAGTATGGAGTCAATGGATGGATCCTACAAGCTATAAAAACAATATATACGAAGAGGGTGTGGATCTCGAGACAGTAAGGGTACGAGGGTTAGCGTTCGCAGATGATAAGATTGTTATGGCAGAGTCTATCGAAGACCTACAAAGAATGTTGAATAAACTAGATGCAAGCATGAAGAGCATGGGCCTCAAAATTAACGCAAATAAAACAAAAACTATGGTGTCAAAGGAAAGAGTGAGAAAACACTATGCAATATTTTATTAAATGATGAGAGAATTGAACAAGTTGATAAGTTCGTATACCTTGGTAGCTTATTTACTAAGGACGGGAAGATAGATGAGGAATTAGATAGACGAATAAATGACGGTAAGAAGGTTATTGGTAGAGCAGGCCCCCTTATCAGAAGTAAAAATATATAAAATAAAGCTAAAATGGCAATACGTAATTCTATATTTGTACCGACTGTACTATACGGTAGCGAGACATGGACTTATCAAGAAAAATATAAGAGTAAAATTAACGCAATTGACATGAGATTTACGCGCATAATAAGCGGAAAAACGCTAATGGACAAAGTAAGTAACGAGATCATTCTAAAAGAATGTGGTGCAGAAGAGACGCTAGTAGACACATGGGAATGAAATCGGTTAAGTTGGTTCGGACATGTTGAGAGAATGCCAAATGAACGACTAACGAAACAAGTGTATCAAGGTAAAGTAAATGGCAGTGTGCCCAGAGGTA
>NC_046659.1:34761086-34774790 GCF_010883055.1 Belonocnema kinseyi
CAGCAACCTGGGTCGGAGCAGTGTTGCGGAACGAACGTGTTATTTACTTAAATAGCACGAGAATTCTGGATCAATCTGAAAAATCTCTATCCCTTCCACGCAATACTCCTTTCCCCTGCCGAGTGAGTCACGCCTACCCCGAAAGGGAAATGGCCTAATGGTGTAATAATAAACGAATTCACGAAATTGGTGAAATTTATTGTTGCCGCCGAGCGAGAAATCCCGAGGAACAAAACGAGACGGGACGAGACATACCTGCTTGTCTCGGTATTTCTCGTCTTGTCTTGCCTCATTTAATTCTTCCTCCCCTCGTGGCGGGAGCGTTCTTTTGTTACTCTGACGCGCTAAATCTAAATAGCGTTCTTTAATGAATAGTTAAAGTCGAAATGATTTTATATCATACTTGTCTGTCCATTACTAATTAAGTTGATATCAAACATGAGTATGTTTCGATTTTTTCAAAGATTTAGCTTCACTTTATTAGTATGCATTTTTTTCCAATGAGACATTCATTTTGGCAACCATAACACTAGAATATATGAAACAGAAAGGTCAAATGATTTGTATATTTACAAGGAATTTGAGTTTTAAAGAATTTAGCACCATTTAATTTTGTATTTTTCAAAGTAAAAATTCAACATTTTGTAGCGTCTAATGCCTGCTGCTGGTAAATAAAATATATTTTTTTGGATATCTAAAAAAATCGAAAATGCATCTCTACTTCAACTTGTTTTTTTATTTCATGAATAATAAATTGGAAAATCCTTAGCTCAGGACAAAATACCCTTCATGACAGAGTATTTTGTTCCCAAAATCTAAAAATGAGAATGAAAAAGACTTTTTGAATATATATTTTCGGATTATTTGTTTTATCCTGATACATTTTTTTCAAAATTTTCGAGAAATTTTTAGAAATATTTTAAAAGGCTTATGAATTCTTTGAAATATTTGAGAAATCTTTATGAAGTCTGTTGCATATTAATTTAAAAACATGAAAATCTTTGAAATTGTTGTGCGATCCTTTAAATAGTTTGAAATCTTTATGAATTTCTTGAAATATTCTAAAGCCTGTAAGATCTATTAGAAATATTAAAATTTGCGTGAAATCTTTTGGAATCTTTGAAACACTTTGCAAAATCTTTCAAAGCTTTGTAAAATTTTTATTAATATCTTGTAAACTTTATGAATTCTTTTAAAAATTCGTACAACCGTCCCGAAAATTTTGGAATTCGTTTGAAATTAGTAGAATATTTTTAATTTCTAACAATCTTCCAAACAATTTTGCAATCGTTTAAAATATTTGAAATGTTTATATATTCCATTAAATATTTCGAAATCTTCGTGAATTTTTTTAATCTTACAAAGTATGTGTAAATCTATATGAGATCTTGAAATTTGTGTGAAACCTTTTTTAATTTTTTAAAAGTTCTTCAAAATCTTTAAAATATTTATTAAATTGGTAGACAAATTTTTAAAACTTTATAAATTCTTTGAAATATTTGTGAAATCTTTATAAAATGTGTTGCATTCAATTGAAAAGAATGAAAATCTTTGAAAATTTTTGTGCAGTCTTTTAAATGGTTCCAAATCTTTGTGAATTTGTTGAAATTTTTTAAAGTACGTAAAATGTATGTGAGATCTTCAAATTTTTGTAAAATCTTTTGTGATCTTTAAAAAATTTGAAAAATCTTTAAAATATTTGAAATATTTGTGAAATGTTTTGGAATACTTGAAAACTATGAATTCTTTAGAATATTCGCACAATAATCTTCCCGAAATTTTTGGAATTTTTTTGAAATCAGTAGAATATTTAAAACCTTTTATAACCTTGTAAACAATTTTGCAATCGTTTAAAATATTTAAAATGTTTATATAATCCTTCAAACGTTTCGAAATCTGTGAATTTCATTAAATATTTCAAAGTATGCAAAATCTATATACCTGAAAATCAAAAAGTCTAGGAGCTCCAGAAATAATTTTTTTAATCTTAGAAAAACTTTCTTATTCGAAATGCATTCACAAGAATATTGAGAAGATCATAACGTTAAAAGGGACGAGTTGCCTCGTTTTGAATGCCTCAATTTTCAGGTTGTTTTTTATTACTTCAAATGGAAAATTGCTTAGCCTTAGAGTTCGAATTTTGTATTTTATTGACTGTGAAAAATGTTCGCGAACCGAGAAAGACATTTTTAATTGAAACAGATTAATTAAATTTCAGATTCAAAAATGTTTAGACGCTTATTTTAAATCAAAAAATGGAGCAAGAATTTGGTAATTAAATGAGCCTAGAAAATGATTGATTTCACAAAATAAATGGGTAATTAAATGAGTGCCTGAAAATTATTACTACCACAAAAAAGTCAATTTAACATCGCCGATCTGAATATATTTTCCGAGATTTCAATTAAAAAAGGCCGTCAATTTGCCGAGTTATATCTTTAAATTTTCCCAGGATACAAATAATCATTTGTTTCTATTAAAATCAAAAGCTATGAATTAATTAACATTTTTGGAAAATAAAACCTTTAAAAATTTATTAATGAAATATCCTAGAATTGCCGACTTTCAAATGTTTCGGGGGTGACGCACCCGTCATACCCCCTTTCGCTACGTCCCTGACTGTTACCTTACGTTTCGGAAATAAGCTTCCAATACATGTAATGGAAGTTTCCAACAGAAATTTTTTTAAATATTTAAAAAATTAAATTAATTAATTATAAATTTTAATAATAACAGATAAATAATAAATAATAAATTAATATTAAATATTATTGATACGAATTAAATAATAATAAAATAATTATTATAAATCTCGAAGAACAAATAACTCCAAGATTAAGTAAATTATTGCATAAATTTTCATTAAAATTAATAATAAAATTATATTTAATTAATCATTCAAATAACATTATTAAATCTTTCAAAATAAAAATAATGTGCAACTTTCGTTTTCTAATATCGGAATTCATGGAGTTTCAAAAGTCATGAGTTATTTATCATTTTATGGTGGGTTCGTGCCTTTATTCGGTTTGCCGTGCTTTGTCACTTCCCTCAGGGCCAATTTGTATTTTGAATTACCAATAGAATAGGTTCGACTCGGCTGTTTCTTAAACTCGCCATAAACCCTCCACCTGTATAGCTGACGGGTGAACATTGTCGATGGGCTATTCACTTCTTAGTCCGCTGAAGTCAATGTAACGTTTTTTAACAATGTGTTGCGACTTCAATCATACTTTCGTGACTTCATTGGACTCTAGTTTTTGAATTCGTTGGTTGTTGATTTCGATGAATTCAAGCGATGACTTTCGACTTCGTTCTGAATTCGTCCTGCCTTCCTGACTCGGTTTGACTCGGCGCGTACTGTACACTGCAGTGTGACGCCCTTTTTGATTATTTTTATACCGCTATATCTCGACCTCCATGACTTCGTTCTAACCTCGTACTGGTTCGGCACTGACTTCGCACGACGCTACGCTCATCTTTGATGAGTCACTATGTTGTATGACGATTCTTTCGTTATTCCTACGACTTCAAGTATAGTTTTACTGACTTTGGCATTGCTAGACCGAATTTAACATTACGAATTCATGCTTTTCATAGTTTTACGTGACTTCTTTAATACTTCACGAATTCGAGTAAAATATTTTAAAAGCCTTATGAATTCTTTGAAATATTTGAGAAATCTTTATGAAGTCCGTTGTATATTAATTTAAAAACATGAAAATCTTTAGAATTGTTATACTGTGTATTATTATACTCTGTGAAAATTTCACTTCAGACAAACTTCACCAAAGCGTGCGATAAGTATGCAAACATTGCAATTTTAGTAGATTTCTCTTTCTCGTACAATTGTTACATTTTATTTCTGGAACATGAACAGTTGACAAAATCCATTAGGATAAATTGTTAAATTTTTTTAATTCTATGAATAATCGTATAGAGAATTTTTTAATTTTTAAAAAAGTGGTCTTAAAATTATTCAAAATGTGCCCACTTTTTGAATTTTCATCCAACATGGCTGGCTAACGAACTTGACCTTTAGTTTAGGACACTAAACGAGTTTACCGAAAATCAAAATTTGAAGCCGAAAATGCACCATATGAAAAAAAAGCCAAGAGAAGAAAAACATTTATTTTTGAAATCCCTACAAGAATATCATAACCAATTTTCGGATTTTCTTCAAAAATCGAAAATTCAAATTTTAATTGCACAAAAAATAATGAAAAATAAAAAATTCTATATTGTGGACAAACTATGTAGGATACGAAAAAAGATTAATCAACAAAAATGGTTATCCCAAAAAAGATCTACAATTTCGTTAAGAATCACTTCTTGATAGGACGCGTACTTTTTGTTTTATTCGTGAAAAATAACGTTGCAAAAAGTAAAATAAAAAAAAAATGTGTGGAAAAACGACGAAAGTTACGAGAAAAAAATCCAACAAAACCTGTTTACAAATGTCTGTCAGAAATCGAACGCGCAGGGCGAATGTCACGATGAGAATGTGTACCTCACGCTCTACAGATCTTTGAGAAACTTAATCTTTGACTATACTTAATTAAGTAGACAATTCAGAATATGAAGACGCATATATATGTAATTAAAAATTTGTCATAAGGACAACCGCAGGATTTCGCCGGGAGCGGGTGCTAATCTGAAAAATTGCACCCGCTTCCAGCGAAATCGCGCTAAAATTTCAGCCACTCAATTGTCGCGCGCCCCAGGCGTAATAAAAAATTATTATTTGGGTGTCGGAGATTTCATTTTTCGGGATTTTTCAGTCATATCTTTTAAAATGCTTTCAGCGGTCCCATATTTGTATACCTCCTTTTAAAATTATGTAATTTTTCATAATAAAAAGTCAACATTTAATTTCGAAATCATCAAAAGCATCAATTTAAAAAAAAAAATTATTTTAAATATTTTCAAATTCTTTTTGAAATTTTTCGTAATTTTTAAATATTTTTTTAACTGATTCTCATTTTTCCTTACATTTTTGTAAAATCCTGCACAAAAATTGTCTCAATACCTTCCAGACTATTTTCTAATTTTGGGAATCTTTTGAAATGTTTTGAAATATTTTTAAACATTTTCTTTGAGTTATGTACTTTTTCGAAATAATAGATCATTTCAAATCTTCCCAGAAATCTTAAATTTTTTTTTATTATTTCAAAATTCTTGAGAAGCTCCAAATTTTTTCGTTTATTTGAAACATTCAAAAAAGGTCCAGCTTATTCGATTTTTTTTCTAAATTAATGATTGCTCAACTGTTCTTTCAAAACAAAAATGCGATACGTTACCTTCAAAATAAAAATAATATGAAAATTAAAATTGTAACATTCAAAGTTTAAATTTATCACTCTGAAATTCGGACAATTCATTTTCGAAATCTTACTTTTGAAAATTGTTCTGCTTTTTTTTTAATTTCCCGAATGAATATGTTAAAAATGGAATATTTTATACTGAAATAATACTTCAATAAGCTTTAGAAATTGAATAAAGGCGTTCGTTTAAGAATCTATCAATTTGAAGTGATTTTCTTTGTGTCCCTACTACTGCTTCCAAATTAAATTAGTTCAAATTTTAACGTTAAAATATGTCAATTGTATCATTTTGGAGAGATCCAGAATTGTCTTGTAATGGGTTAGTTATTATGGCTTAAAATTATATAACAGTGTTTTGAGGTTAAATAATAAGTCATGTGATAAGTCATGTGATAAGTCATGTGATAAGTCATGCGATACTGTTTGAACGGGAAAAGGACAGTTTTTTCAATTTTAATTTGAGAAATAAGATTGTGATATATAATACTTAGGTTTTGGATGACAGTTCTGTAATTTTGAGCATTTATTTCGTTTTTAATATAAATAATTTCAAGAGTTAATCTTTTTTCTTTATTTGGTTCGAAATTAAACATTTTAATGCCTTTAATATTACAGTTAAAGTTTTGAGAGTATAGAATAGCATATTTTGCTAAAGCGGTGTTATCTTTATTTTTTTAAATTGGTCTTTCATGTTCTCTAATTCTAGCCCCTGAGTGTCTTAAAGATTTCCCAATGTATATAGCTTTACAATTCAAGCATGGTATTCTATAGATATTGTTTACTTCCTGTAATTTATCTGTTAGATCTTTAATGTTACAAAAAGAATGCTATTAAAAGTATTTGCAACAGAAAAAGCAATTCGTATATTACTTTTTTTTTTAGTAAAAATTCTGAAAAGAATTTCATCAAAACCATTAATAAATGGCATTACTATAATTTTCTTTTGATCAATAGTTTGTTCATTTGTATTAATTGCTTTTTAATATTGTGTAACGTTCATATATCTTTAGTTTTAACAGATCGATGGGGTAACCATTTTTTAATAATGTATTTTTTATAATTTATAAATTTTCATTGTGAAATCTACTATCTGACAATTTTATCGCTTTATCGACCAAATCAAAGATGACACCAATTTTATTGCACATTGGGTGATGAGAAGCAAAGTTGTGAAAACGCCCTGACCATACAGGTTTTCTATACCAGTTTTTTATAATTCTATTGTCTACTATTTCTAGTGTTAAATCTAAAAAAGTAATTTTATTTTCTTTTGCTAATTCAATAGTGAATTTTAATGTTTCATTTATACAGTTAAATTTTTCAAGAATATCATAGACTTTATTTTTTGGAAGGCACATTAAGGTGTCGACATATATCGAAGTAGAAAATAATTTTATAGTTTAAATTATTTAAAATTTCTTTTTTAAAACTTTCTATCACTATGTTTGCAGCTGCTGCAGAAATGGACAATTCCCTGAGATGTCCAAAAATTTGTTTTTAAAAGACATTATTGAATTTGCAATAAGAAGATTCTAGGCATAAACTGAGAACTGCATTAAAGTCTTTTTTATTTAAAAATGTGTGTACTTTTATTTCATTCCATTTTTTGTTGATTGAGTTTAAAATTAATTTCCAAGATATATTTATATACATAGATACAATATCAAGTGATACAATTGTATAATTATTACGTATAATAATATTATCAATTTTTTTCTTAAATTCTTAACTATGTTTAATGTGGTATTGAGTTTTGTCGACAATTTTTTGTAGAGAGCAGCTGCTAAACATAGTGATGGAAAGTTTTGAAAAAGGAATTCTAAATCATTTTAACTATAAAATTATTTTCTACTACAGATATATAGGCGACACCTTAATTTGCCTTCCAAAAAATAAAGTCAATGATATTCTTCAAAAATTTAACTCTATAAATGAAAAATGAAAATTCACTATTGACTTAGCAAAAGAAAATAAAATTAATTTTTTAGATTTCACACTAGAAATAGTAGACAATAGAATTATAACAAACTTGTATAAAAAACCTGTATGGTCAGGACGTTTTTTCAACTTTGCTTCGCATCACCCAATGTGCAATAAAATTGGTGTCATCTATGGTTTGGTCGATAGAGCGACAAAATTGTCAGATAGTAGATTTCACAATGAAAATTTATAAATTATTGCAAACACCTTATTAAAAAATGGTTACCCCATAGATCTGTTGCAACTAAAGAGAGCTGAACGTTACAAAACTATTTAAAAAACAATTAATACAAATGAACAAACTATTGATTCTTTTTCCTAGCATTAAAGATCTAACAGATAAATTACATAAAGTAAACACTATCTATAGAATATCTTGCTTGAATTTCAAATCTATATACATTGGACAATCTTTAAAACACTTAGAACTGACATCCAAAACCTGAGTATTATATATCACAATCTTATTTTTCAAATTAAAATTTTAAAAACTGTCCTTTTCCCGGTCAAAAAGTATCACATGACCTATCATATGACTTATCTCATGGCTTATTACATAACATTAAAATACTGTTATATAATTTTAACCCATAAGTGTGACTTGTTTGTATTTAATTACTTTCTTAATATGTAACTAAACAACTTAAAATAATCCAGGATTTACTCCTGAGATTATAAACAATACCTCCTTATAATGATCTACAATAATTTTAAACACAAACACAAATATAATCTACAGAAATGTCATAAACTTCTAAAAACTTTCAGAATTTTGTACTGGTCATAGAGTTACACCAATTTATATTTACAAACAAACAAAAAAAACTCTTCTTAAAAACTATATTATTTTAATATGTATTTATAAATAACACTGTTATTTCTAGAATACTTTCAACTATCTTCAGTTTCCAAAACCAGGAAAATATATTTTGTCTCTTTGAATGTTAGATTTCTTCATCACATCATGGCATGAACTTTATAAAACTATAGTGTACAATGATATTTGTAAAACATCGTGTTCTTCCAGCTCCAACAAACTTTTTTGAAGAAATGCAACTACGATTTGACAAGGGTACAGATCTGTACCGAAACGCGTCATCTCAAGAAGATATTGAATTAAATACGCTGCCACTGGTATTAGCCACAAACTGAATAATTGAGGGCCGGGATGCAAGAACCGGGCGAACGCTCGACACGGGTAAACTATTGTCCACGTGAACAGAGTGGAGATGGAAAATTTTGTTTCAAATTTCAATTTTTCAAACATACATTTTTAAAGGAAATTCAATTGCGCATCTTTTTTCCTCATAAAAAAGTTGTAGCTTTTTTAGTTTTCGAAATAAATGAAAAAAAAAACGATTTTTTCAACAAACCAAAATTTAATTTCTATTTTGACTTCAACTCGTGCTCAGTCACTGAATTTCGGAAATTTCATAATAAAATTTACAGGGATTATGCTTTGCACTGTTCTAAGAGTGACTGTTAATAATTTTTTTCCGTCACGTCATAAAAATTGGACATTGATACTTTCCAGCGTTTGGGGAGTCGAGCGAATTTTGAGCTAGAAAGAAGTTCCAGCGACAAAGTTGTTCAGTCAGGAATAAAGAAGATTTTTGGAAAATGTTACTTCGATTAATTCAACGGTTTAAAAACTATGTTGTTCTTCGAGAACTCTCGGTGCTCGCGCGTAGCCAAGAGCGTCTCACGCGTCTTCGCTTGGATAACCAAATTCGATCGACAGTTCGTTAAAAGTACACAATGAAAATTAAATAAGTACTAAAAGTAATGTTTTCTTATCAATATATTCTACTTTACTCTTTAAACTTATTTAAAAATGATGATAGAAATTCTTTAAAAACAAATTTAAAATACAGGAAACTGTAATCATTAAAACCTACCTTTTATAGTGCATTCTGCTATGTTGACAAAACAAAGTAAAAAAATGGTCCTTTCTGCTTCATTCCTTGAATAGTGCACATTTAAAGATTTCTTCCAAGACAAATAGTGTTGTCAAGCATTTTAATTTCTTTTTAGATGTCAAACCTTCTCTTTTCTTGGACTTTAATGCGCGTTTAGACATTTGAAAATTAACTATTATTCTATTGAATATTTATGCTAATGAAAAATACTCGATTATTTTCATTTTCCTGTTTTTTATTTCAGTCTTCTTCATGTTCCCTATTTCCTACAACTATGTTTTGGAAGTATTTTTCGTAAAAATCCTTTCCAGACTGACATAAATACTTTAACAAGCTTTTTACATCTTTCAGTTTTTCTTGGAAGAACTCTTTTAAGTGTGCACTATTCAAAGATCGAAACAGAAATTACAACTTTGTTTATATTTTGTACATTTTAGTATTTTATTCAAAATCTTAGATACACAGCTTTATTTACAACGTTTTGTCAATATATCAGAATGCATTATAAAAGGTAGGCTTTAATGATAACAGTTTCGTATATTTTAAATTTGTTTTGAAAGAATTTCTATCAATATTTTGCAATAGGCGTGAAGAGTAAAGTATAATATTTTGATGAGACAACATTATTTCTATTACTTATTTAATTTTCATTGTGTACTTTCAACGAGCTGTCGATCGAATTTGATTATTCGAGCGGAAATGCGGGAGACTCTCTAGGCTACGCGCGATCATCGACCGTACTCGAAGTAAAACAGTCATAGTTTTTAAACCGTTGAATTAATCGAAATAATATTTTCCAAAAAACTTCTTTTTTCCTTTCTGAACAACTTTCTCGCTGCAACCTCTTTCTAGCTCAAAAGTCGTTCGACTCTCCAAGCGCTGGAAAGTATCAATGTTCAATTTTTATGACGTGACGGAAAAAAATGATTAACTAATTTCAGTGTAAATATTTCAAATTATAACCTTCACAGTTACTCTTAGAACAGTCCAAATCGTAGTCCCTGTGAATTTTATTACGAAATTCCCAAAATTGAGTGACTGAGCACGAATTGAAGTCAAAATATAAATTAAATTTTGGTTTGGTGAAAAAATCGTTTTGTATGTTTCGAAAACTGAAAAAGCTATAACTTTTTACATGAGGAAAAAAGACGCACAATTAAATTTCCTTTTAAAATGTATGTTTGAAAATTTAAAATTCGAAACAAAATTTTCCATCTCCACTTTCTTCACGTGGACAATAGTTTTACCCGTTTCGAGCGTATGCCCGGTACTTGCACCCCGGCCCTCAATTGCATTCATTTACCAGTCCGAAACTAAAATAATTTGCTTTAAATTATTTTATCAAACGATAATTTTTTATTTTAAGAATTGTATTCGAGAAATAAAATTAATATTTACGGGTCGACCAACGTTTGTTTTCTATCAATGTTTTCTATGAAAAACACAATCCATGAGTGACAGAACGAAATCGGAAACATAAGAGTCAATTTATTCAGGAACAAGCACTTTAAACATAAATGGCCACAGTCGCTGATGTAACTAACTTAACCTTTACTTATATATACATATGACACACGCATCGCACGCAAACCACACCAAGAGAAGGGGTTTGAAGATTCCTTATATCCTAAATGGTGAGAATTTTTAGAATTGTGAGAAACGACATGGTACTTAATAACTCGACTTAGAATCGTTCAAAATTAAAAGTAAAAACAGGAAAATATCCTCTTTTAATAAGGTCAAAACTGGGATTGAATTAGATTCAAAAATATCTATAGGTTTTTCATTTTTTTTAAATCACCTCGTTCCCGCCTCATATTCGGCTTGGTAATACGAGTAACAGTGCTGGGTCAAAAATTTTAGGTGCTCTGAACTTAATATAACTTTTGTATAAATAAGGTATATTATTATACAATTACAAGGCCAACCATTTATAAGAAAAAAGAGCTATAAATAAAATAATTCCTCATTTTTTTGCGAATACAAGACGTCTTTGAAATCCTTGAAATCTTTTAAACCTTTTGAAATCTTTGCCAATTCGTTGAAATCTCTTGAAGCACATAAAATCTTTGTGAAATCTTGGAATTTCTGTGAATTCCTTTGAAATCATTCTCAATTTTTGTAAAATATTTGGAATCCCTGAAATTTTTAAAATAACTGAAATCTTTGTAAAAATTTTATGACGTATTTGTGAATGCTTAGTTTAAAATTTATTTGTTGAACCTTTTGAGTTAGTTTGAAATCATTGAAACGTTTAAAATCTTCTAAATGTTTTACAATCTTTGAAATCTGGTGTACTGTGGCCTTTTTAAAATGTTTGAAATCCTTCAAATCTCATGAAATATTTAAAAGCCTTGTAAAATTGTTGTGAAATATTTTTAAATCAGTGATGTACACTAGGGTGGTCCAAACAACCGACTTCCGAATAGAGGACACCCCCCCCCCCTAACCAGTTTGTGAAGTTGTCGGAAAAAACTTACCTCCAGGTTTGAGCTAAATCGTTTAGTATTAAGACGTGACGCAAAGGCCCTGAAAATCCCATAATATTAACATGGGGAAATTTTGGTTTTCAGAAAATGGGTTTCAGGTTTCTGGATTTAAACTTAGCTTGCGGGAGATATTAAGAATTTGTTGGAGATTCTCTAATCAATCATTTCCATGAAATTACTTTAAATTTTGATGCAGCCCCCCCCCCCTTGTAGAGCCCCAAAAATGCCCCAAAAAACTGAAATTGACATTTTTCCCCAAAATGTATACATGAATGCTCTGTTTTTCCCTTTTTTGCCATAAATCTTTTTTTTGTCAAGTGAAATGGTTTTAAGTATTTTTCAACTAATTAACAATTGTTTAAACAATTTATTTTTGTTTAAATAATTTTTTTTCACTTACTTATTGAAAGGTAGATTTTGTATGTTTGATTGGACAATTGGTCATTTTTAGGAATAATGATCTTCGTTTCAAGCATTTAGTATTTGTTTAAACAATTTATTATTATTTAATTGCAACATTTTCTTTAAAACAAGTATAAAACTTTAGTTTTTTTAACTTTAGTTAGCTTTGCTGCTTATTATTAAATATCTACGTCATTTAGATACTAGTAACTTATTTTGTAATAAATTATTATTTGTTTTCATAAATTTTGTTTGTTTAAACAATTTTTTTCGAAACTAAATGTTTGAAATTTCTATTTTTCGACAATTATTGTGGTAATTTTTCATTGTAAAGAGCAACATTTTTTCTCGAAACCATTATCGTATTGTTTCATAAATTTACTAAATATTAATGTAAAATTTTATTGGAAATTGTGATTCAAAAATCTGATTTTGGTCTCAATTCAATTATGTATATGGCTTATTGTTAAAAATGTCAAAAAGTATGATTTTGGACCATCCTAATGTACACGCATCTTTTAAATCGTCCATATCCATAAAATCTTTGTAAAACGTTTAAAAATTCTTTTAAATATTTTAAAATCTTAAAAATATATTGAAACCTTCTAGAATCTTTAGCAATGCTTTGTAATCTGATGCTCAATACCTGATTCGTAAAATCCTTGACACATTCAACTAATAATTTTTATAATTTGTAGGTTGAATATCACAAAGAATGTATACAAAAAATGTATTTATTATTATTATTATTATTATTATTATTACACCATTAAGCCATTTCCCTTTCGGGGTAGGCGTGATTCACTCGGCAGGGGAAAGGAGTAGTGTGTGGAAGGGATAGAGATTTTTCAGATTGATCTAGAATTCTCGTGCTATTTAAGTAAATAACACGTTCGTTCCGCAATACTGCTCCGACCCAGGTTGCATAAGAGTGTGCCTTTTTCTAAAAGTAAATTTGTTTACGAAGTTAACTACGAATGACTATCCGATGACTCTTTTCTATTTTGCTATGCAAATTTACATAAACTATTAATTATTTAAACAATTTTAATTAAAAAACTAAAAGTGACCTTTTTTGGAAGAGCCAGTTTGTTTGCGGAGTCCGACTAAGAGTGTCTATCCGATGACTCTTTTCTATATTGCTTTGTAAATTTACAAGAACTATTAATTAAACAATTTTAATTAAAAAATTAGGAGTTTGACCTTTTTTATAATAGTCAATTTTTTTACGGATTCAAGTAAGAATGTCTCTACCAGACATGCCCAAGCTGGAGAAATTCTCGCCAGCCACACATGTTTTGCGCTTACCACTATTTCGACTGGAGGGCGGGAGCGGTGATGGACGCGTGCTTAACACTCTCCTCTCAGTACCAAGCAGCACCGCAGATACGAAATATCTGGCAGGTATGTTGGGCTGGCACAACACTGCGAAGGTGTATAGATGTGAACAACGAGGGTAGTTCAATAAGTCCTTAGAATGACCAACAAATGGCGCGCGAATCGCTCCAAATCATCTGTTTTCAGTCAGCACCACTCCTGACTAGATACATGGTGCAGTCACAGTCCACATCTTCTGAGTTTACGTGTTTT
>NC_046659.1:34774890-34776724 GCF_010883055.1 Belonocnema kinseyi
AGCTCCAAGGAGATTATGTTGAAAAATAAAAAAAAATTTACCCAAAAAAAATTGTTTTTATACTTCATTCTAAGGACTTATTGAACTACCCTCGTATTTCATAGTTTAGGGCTAATTTTGGCCCGTGGTCCTAAATTTTGGGCTCGTTTATTAAAAAAAAAAATAGTGTTTGCGCTGGCTTGACGTTGAGCTGGCTTGGGATTGCTGTAAAACGTTGTAAAAATGATTTTACAAGGGGTTCACCTTATAGAATAGTTTAGGGCTCATTAAGGGCTCTTGGAATATATTAATTAAGGGACTTTTTAAAAATGTTTAAACAATTTTTGTTTAAACAAATTTGACAAAACAAAATATTTTCTTTTCTCTTGCATGGTTTCAGGCTCATTTAAGGCTACTGAAAAGTCATCGACCAAAGGACGCGTGATGTTTCCTTTGCCCTTTTTTTGGTTATACATGGTGTTGTGCCACCTTGGCGTTATGCGGAATGCATGAGGAAAATAATTGAACCCACTTTTGCTCCTCGCGTAATTTTGGGCTCATTGAGGACTGATTTGGGCCCGTAGTCTTGAATGTTGGGCTCTCGTATTTTTTGTGGAAAATGGCGTTTGCAATAGCTTAACAATTAGTTAGTTCAGGATTGCTGTAAAGCGTTATAAAAATGATTTTACAAAAAGTTCACCTTGTAGAATAGCTTAGGGTTCATTAAGGGCTCTAGGAATATATTAATTAAAAAGTTTTAAAAATATGTTTGAATAATTTTTGTTTAAACAAATTTGACCAAACAAAATATTTTCTTTTCTTTTCTCCTGCATAATTTCAGGCTCATTTAAGGCACCTGGTAAATCATCAACCGAAGGTCGCGCGATATTTCCTTTGCCCTTTTTTGTATATGGTGTTGTACAAAAAATGTATACCTGGGGAGAATAACGGAGCTATTCGGATTTTTTGATATAGTGTTTTGCAATTTCCTCAACTGAAGATTACAATTTCTGTTAGCGTCTATCACAAAAAATAAAAATATCTCTTATTACCCTTCACTTTCTCTTTGACTATATTAATTTGTAGAATATTTATATTAACTTTTGTACCTCAATCTATTAATTCCTATAATAGCTTTTATATTATTTGAATATGTCATTATCAATTTTTCTTATTCTGCGTCTTAATACATAAAGTATAAATCTTTGTTATTGAATATACCAATTCTTGTTCTAAATATATGAAGTTTTCATATTCTAATTGTAAAGTTTCGTAATTACGTTAATAATAATTTTAATATTTACACGATTTCCCTAAATCGTAATCGACTATATCAGTTATGAATATTGAAATATCAAGTATTATTATAAAATTTCTTTCAGTGTACTTTTTACATTTTCAACCAAAATATCTTATCCAGAAATATATTTTGTTTTAATTATTGTTATATTAAATTTATGTACAGAAAACCTGACTCAAGCTTTAGATCTGAAAAAATGGAGTGACACACGTCAAACCTTTCTAACCTCAAAAAATCTTTCTACTGTTTTACCATTATATTTTACGAAGAATGAGAAAACCAGAATTCGACTTCGTGGTACGGTGAGGGCAACACCTCGATAGGGCAGAAAAATGAAAATGTGATGTCCAATATATACGAGGGTAGTTCAATAAGTCCTTAGAATGAAGTATAAAAACAATTTTTTTTGGGTAAAATTTTTTTTATTTTTCAACATAATCTCCTTGGAGCTCCATACACTTGGTCAATCGCTTCTCAAGTTTTTTTAATCCTTCAGAAAAGTGCGTTTTCGGAAGTTCCTCAAAATAAGCACTTACAGAGGCAATGACGTCTTCG
>NC_046659.1:34776824-34788093 GCF_010883055.1 Belonocnema kinseyi
ATTGATGTACGACCACGCTTAAATTCATTTACCCAGTTATAAACCGTTGCTAAGGCAGGGGCAGATGTGCCATGAACTGAGTGCAATTCATTTTTTATCTCACATGGAGTTAAACCCTTTAAATGAAAATGTTTGATTACTGCTCTGAACTCGTTTTTTTCCATTTTTCTTAACGAACAATTTTTTTTTCAATGGGTTATAAAAACACGTAAACTCAGAAGATGTGGACTGTGACTGCACCATATATCTAGTCGGGAGTGGTGCTGACTAAAAACAGATGATTTGGAGCGATTCGCGCGCCATCTGTTGGTCATTCTAAGGACTTATTGAACTACCCTCGTATATAGTTCCCCCACTCCGACACTTCGTACCGCATCTATGTTTATAATATCTTTGCTTCTGCCTTTACCCTCTTCGAATATTTTACAGGCTTATTATGTACATCTTATTTCGTCATTTGGATGAAATGATATTGAACTGGGCAAATTTTAATGATTATACGAAAATTGTAGACATGAGTCATTCTTGAAAGGAAGATTAGTGCGCACACCCAAAAAAAAGATCTTATTGAATTAAAAAAAAAACCTTTTTTGACTAGGTTCTTTTGATTTAACATAAAAATATTTTTATATTAAAATAATGTATTTGAATGTAATAAATGGCGTCACGCAGTTCTTTAATTTAAAGAAATTATTTGTTTAATTTTTTTTATTTGAACCCAAATTATTTTGTTCAGAAAGGTTAAATGGAACAATGAAAGAAATCATTTCTTTAGAGTCAGTAATTTGAAATAAGCAAATTATTTCTTTGAGATCCCGGTACTAAGCGTAGAATAGAGAAAAATTAATATTTTTAGATTTCAGCGCAAAAGTGAAGATTATTCTATTATTTTGAATGAGCGATTTTTCCATCTGCCTAAAATGTCACAATAAGAATAAGATACCTCCTAAATTTAATCACTTCTATTTCCATAGCGACCGCCACACAGTTTTCTATTCTCCCAAAGAGAACGTGTTTTCAATATATTGAATTCCTTCTAATTGTACCAGTAACGCACCTTAGAGAGATATTTTTTATTCCTCAGATATGGACATATTTTGATTGTATTTAATTCCTTCTAATAAGTTCACAAAATATGTGTAATAAGTTGTTTTAATTCCTTCACGCGGAATGTAAATTCTGAAGTTTTAATTGCCACCAATTAAACTCTGCCTCTCTAGAGTTAAAATTATTTAAATACACACATTTGCATAGATTTCTTTGTTGCATTTTTTAAAATGTTTAAATAATTTATCAAAATATAAATAAATGTAAATTTGAATATTTTTCGAATTTATAAGTTATGACAAGATTTAATAATGAAAAATAGATTAAATAAATGCTTTCGTTAAATTTTACTAAGTCGATTGAGAGGAATAGGATTTGCACTTTTTCTGTTCCCGTTGGGGGATTTTTAGACGGAGGAAAAATCGCGTATTCATAGGAATACAAATTCTTTATTTTCTGAATTTAACGCTTGTTACCGGGATTATTGTATTATTATATAATTTCACGAGATTGCGCAGAATAAATCACTTCGATTATTTTACGTTAACGCGCCTTTCGGAACAACTGTTGTCAAATTTTTGTGAAAAGGCGGAGGCGAACGGCTCTCGATAATAATTTAAATCGCTAAAATGTGTGATAAAGAAATGCACGACATTCTTGCATCGTAGGGACTTGCAGAAAGCATATCATCTTTCTAGCTTGTAAATAGATACTACAGGCCCCCATACTTTCCGACCACATTTTTTCAAACCTAAAAAAATTATTCTAAAAACTCAAAAAGTGATTTTTCCCCATGCATTTTACATGGGAAACTTCAAGTCAAAACCGGCACCTGTTAAAATCGAAAAATAAATAAATAAAAAATTAGAGAATGTCTTCTTTCGGATTTAGAATAAAATGGGGGGGGGGGGTCGTTGCCCTCTAGCATGCAAAACAATGTTGCCATTCTGCAATTACGAATTATCGTGTCACCTTAACGAATACTACAAAGAGATCTAAATTATCTTATCGGCGTAGACTACAGTTAAGACAGCACTATAAATTGTAAAAGAGTATTGTTAAAAAATAATTAATAAATAAGCACACGGTTATTTCTTATAAATATTTTTGGATATACTTATAAGTAATCGGTATTTGTAAGTTATAATGATTATAATACAATTAAAATTTCGCACGAAATGGATGGGATTAGAACGCATAAACCTAAGCACGTAAGTCAATAGTGTCAGACAGTCAAATATGCATTTGTAACTGAGGGTGGCGACCTCAGAAACGACTTCTAAATACGCGACCATGCCATCGTGGCACACAACAGGAGTTCTAGCATTTACCTCATATCTATATGTCAGCTGAAACAGTCACGGAACAAAAGCACGTCTTGCTCCAATAAACTCTCAAGTGTACGCGATCTGTGAATAAGTTGTGCCATCCAAAATTGTATTATTTTTATAAAACCCCTTCCTTTTAAAGTGGGAGTATGGAGTTGTGCGACGACTGTCACAGAAATGTCAAAAAGGAATGTTTTTTAGGTGATGAAATCCATTCATTAACCGATTGCGCCGTGAATTCACCCGGTGCTCTGCGCGGGTAGATTCCGTTGCAACCAATTCAGTCTAGCCGTTCTTGGTTGCGGTTTGCCGCCCGGTTCGGCTCTCGGTTGATCGGTGCAGCTCACACTGTGCCGTTTCAGCTTACACGATTGTCATTCTCACGCATGTGCGGTTCATAGATTAAAGTGACGTGAGTGACGTGCAACAAACTCGAGAAACAGCTGACAGGCCTCGTGGCTTTAGCGAGCGCTCTTATTGGCTACGGTTGCAAACGGCACGGTTGAAATTAGAATCAAACCTAAATGCTCGAACCGAACCAAAACCGGGACCGAGTACACGCTGATTGACCGAGAGTCCAACCGGACCGGCGAACCGGAACAGAGAACGGCTAGTCTGAATTGGAGCTAAGTAAACTAATGCTAATACGTTACTACGTTAATCTCGGTTCAGTGGATTTTACATGTACAGTATGTAATACAAAGGAATAGAGGTTTATCTTACTGTAGGATAAACGTTGAATTAACCTTAATTTCATTGTGACATTTACGTAATGCTAAGTGATTTTCACATTTTTGCACTCTTATTACGAGCAGTTTATACTGTTACGGTTACAAGAAACCCTTTACAATTTTTGATAAGTAAATGTTACATTTATTTTTTCTGCGTGTAAAGTAACGTATTTACTTATAAGTTAGGTCCAGATTTTTGAATTTATATGCAATTTTCCATGAAATTGATAGTTCCAGGTATCTGCAAAGTTGATAGTGATAAAAAAATTCAATTTATCTATCAAAAGAAATTACGAATACTGTTTTAATATAATAAAAATGTATACAAAAAGGATTTTCGCAAACAAATTTCCTAGCGTCTTCACATACAAATAATATACAATTCATATGATTAAAGTTGAATAAATATAAACATCATCATTTTTTCACATGTGGCACGCGCATGACACAATGACCTAACCGATTCACAACCATTCACAACGTTCTTTTTTTATTAATCTGCTAAAATGTTTATTTTAATATGAGTACTTACAGCTATCAATTTAACACAAGAACAATAATTCAATAAAATTTTCATCGATTTCCAAATATAATCTAAAATTTTCAAAAAATGGTCCAGAAATTTATATTGCGTGGTACACAGTTAGAACGAATGAGTTAGCATGTCAGATTTTTCAATTTTTTTTTTATCATGCAAATTATTTAGGGTCTAAAGCGATCCTGTCCAGGGCCACAATAGGGGGCTTATTACGGAAGTCATCTCAATTAAAAAAGTTGCCATATTCGGACCCTAACGCAGAAAAAACGAAAGATAAAGTTTACATCGATTCCAGGTGAAAGATTCACCGCAACAAAAATTAACCTTGCCGGATAAACTTTACATGAATCAAAGGTAATTTTCGATTTTTGACCTTGTCTGGATAATCTTTCGCCTTGCAATCGCTCCATTTTTATTGTAGATGTAGCGAGGATTGCGACGCCAGTGCTATCTATCGTCGTTTAACTTCATTAAATTGATGAGAACCGGGGATTCCCACCTTTCAGTTGCTTTTTGCGCTTTTTGATAAATGGACAAATTTTTTTCGTGTTTTTGTTACTGATTCTACATGTTTCACCGAAATTTGCTCAATTCGCGTCACACAGTAGACGAGATCAAAATTATTCTCCTAACCTCGGTGAAACTTCTGGAGAAATATTTTAAACTTTTAACCGTTGCAAGTCTTACCTGCAACAAATTTTAACTTTTGTTCTTTCTGTGTCGTTTTAAATTTGATATCCCAATTTATAGCTCGAATTTACTCACACATTGCCATTTTCCCGTTGCTGCTAAGGATGCCGTGGCAGACGACAGCCTTTATTCCATCGTAGGATAAACTTTGCCAAATAGCATGTAAACTTTAACAGCGGGAAATTTTACATGCAACAAAATTGAACTTCAGTTTTTTCTGTGAATAGGTCCTGATGGGGGCAACCCTAATAAAGGTAAGCTGTTGGGGCCATTTATACACGGGTATTTATATTTCATTATCGGTTTAAAAGAAAATGTATATTCATTTTTAACCAACCTGTTCCATTTTTGCAACCAAAACGGTTATTTCATTTAAAGAAATGTATAAAGGTCAAATACAAAATTATGTGTCTTTAATTTAAAGAAATTTTTCATTTGAAGCAATCAAAGATTTATTTAACTAGAAGAAATATTTGGTTTGAAGGAACGAAATATTTTTTTAATTTGAAGAAATTTTTCGTTTAAATTAACGAAATATTTCTATAAGTCGAATTAAAAAAATTAACAAAAAAATCTATTTACATCAAAAAAATCTTTCTTTGGCCGTATATCAATACTAACATTTCTTTGATTTAAAGAATGTTTCTTTGATTCAATAAAACCTTTTGCTGGGTGCATGAAATATGACAGTTTTTGAGGTTATGTTAAATATCCATCGTCTTCAACTGCACGCATATACCAAAAAAGCCTGGTAGTATTTAAAATGATATAATATATACTTAAATATTATATCATTATTATATTTTGTTGGAAGTTAGATATTTCTGACATTAAAATTATTTTTTTTTAAGAATGAAAAAGGTTTCTTAATATTTGTTTATTATTAATCATAGTATTTACTGATTTAAAAATGGCTGACACTGTTCGTCACATGCGTGGTTGAAGATGTGAATAGCGATCTATCGGATATAAACGATCTAAAAAGAACCCGCAAAAAGAGTTTTATTGGAGTCTCAGTTCTAAATGATACCAACCTTTACTTAAGCCGCAACTTTGTCGAACCCTCAGTTTCTTCTGTGAGGGACATTTTTTACTTTCTGATTAATATTGAACTTGAAGGAAATTTGTGATTTAAATTTTTTTCTAAATAGGAAAAGGCACTCATTATTTAATATAGTTATTTGATATCTTTCCTATTTCGTGAAAGATATCGTTTTTTCATTAAGTCAAGTATTATAACAGTAAATACGTGTTTTTTTTAAATTGGCATTAGTTGAACTTAATTTAAAATTTTCAATTGGATAAAAGTGTTAAAAGCTTCTATTTTATATTTGTGAGTTAGTGAGAGTTTAAATTAAAAACGTCTAAACTAAAATTTTGTTCACGCTTTAATTGAAATTTCACTATTTACAAACATTTTTGTACTGCAAGCACACGTATGGTTGAAGAAATTTGGCGGAAAAACCCACGTCATGAGACGGTGCTGGGTAGAGTTTTGTGTGATTGTAGAGTGCTGGGGTATATACGGAATCGCTCGAAAACCTTTGGGCGTTTTTCGTATAGTCTTTTAAAATTTTCGCAAATCCAGGTTGTAGATAATACTAGTGTCGTTCTTTTCAGTACACATTCTTATTTAAGAATACTAAAATTTCGTACATTTCTTACGACTTATTTTACTTAAAATACTTACTTTTGACGATATTTTTTACAAAACTTGTTATTGGCCGTTATCAATTTGTCACATTCACAATTTGCAAACAGTAAACAAGAATTTTTCTGAACGTGAATACTAAATTTTGCTCGCTCAAGTTTATAATCCTTAATATAAAATCTCTAAACGATATTGTTGATTTCGATTATCACAATTCTCGATTTCATTGCTATATGCGTGTCACACGAGGCGTCAGTGAGTTAGACAGCATTAGAAAATATTGAAAAAATTGTCACGATTGCTCGTTCTTTGTCAGCCAGACGCGTGCGACAGAGGCATCCATGAGTCACTGAGAGTTAAACAGTAATGGAACGTTACACGACTTTTCTTGAAGTTAATGATACCAGTGGAGCTGCCTTGATCTGCGCTTGCTTGGATTTGAGTGATGTTCATTGGCTACGGTGCGCGCCTGTACCTGATTTTTAAATACGTACGCGAACTATAGCCAATGAGCGCCGCACAGCTCAAGCATGCGCAAGTATTTTTGGATCACTGTTGGGAATAATAATCGAATCGCAATTCAAAGTCGATAATACGAATCAACGCCTCTCTGCTTGTTATTTATGAATGTATTTTCATTTCAATTTCGGAATGTAAATTTTAAAGCCTTCAAAGCATTTAAACGAGCTATATGGACCATTAAATATAATCTACCAGAGTGCCTGCAGAGAATTTCTCAGAGCTTCTCAGAGCCTTGAGAATCTTTAACATATATTCTGAGATTTCTATCGGTAGGGCTAGTATATTTATAATTACAAGTTAATATTTAAGCTATTATTTATAATTAATATAACCATTAACATTAAGTAATATTCTCATGAAGCATGGAATTTGTTCTAAGTTTGGTTATTAAAGTCCATTGCTGGTGTAAAATGCGATAATAACTTTTTGAGATTTTGAGGTTAGGAACTAATTTGAGAATACAAGAGCGAACTGCTCGTCGCAGAATTAGATATTTTTTGCCAATTTAATGCAAATCATTCGTATATCTGGAAAAATCTAGAAAATGCTATTTTTTGCTATGAAAAGTTACGAAAATGTATAACAAAAACTTTGCAAAGGTTAAGCCTTTACTCATTTTTCTTAATACGAAAAAATACTCCGTGTTTGAAATAAATTGAAGATTAGTGAAATTTCTCATCCAAATTTTACAAAAATTTATCAAATTTGTGGTGAAAAAATTGAAACTATTTTAATGAGGATTAAAATAAAAAATAGCTTTGTATGTTTTCATCCTACTTCTTTGTGATAAATTTTTTAACTGTGAGCAGTTCGCTCTTGAATTACAAAATGTAATATTAACTTCAAAATGTCAATAAGTTGCTACCGCATTTTATATCAGCAATGAAATTTTATAAAAAATTCCATGCATCACAGGAATAATGCTTAATGTTAATGTTTATATTGAATGCAAATAATAATTAAACATTAGCTTATAACTAAAAATACACCAATGTTACACTAACTTTACTCAATATCAGAAAAGTACCATCAAACTCCTTGCACTTCACCTTCAACACAAAACAGCTGTATAAAATATATAGGCTTCCAATGTTTTATGTGTTTTTAAACAATATATGGTTTGAGAAATGATGGATTGAATGAATTATGTTCAGGTTTATGGATGTATCGGGTCTTCACATCTGCCGACAATTTTGCTAAATACTCAATTTTTATTTTATAAAAACACAATTTTGAAAAACTCCAACAACAGATACATACTATAGGGATGTACGGGCACTTTCTTTACCACCCAATGCTCGGCGAGAAATTAGTTTTTGACAAACTAAAAAGGAACTTACAACAAAATAGTTGAATTCTCAATCAAAAAGATGAATTTTCAAGGGAGAAATGTTATATTTCTAACAAAAAACACAAATTTTCAACAAAATACGAAATTTTCAAACAAATAATTCCATTTTTAACTAAAAGAGATCAAGTTTCATACAAAATATCAAATTTTAGACAAAAATAGAATAATTCAGTTTTATATAAACAAAACATTGACTTTTATTAAACAATGCATTTGTTTCAAATATGTTTATTCGAATTCATAAAAATATTTGTTTGTTTCAAACAAAAAATACAGTACAAAGCAGAACTACAAAGTGACGCTAGGCGTTGTAAAGCGCTGCCGACGGTTCCTAAGTTGAATTAATTTATCATGTGATTTATTTGATGGATTTGGTATTTTTCAGTATTATATTATTCTGAAGGTTCTGATTTACTGCAAAATCTTAAATTAATTGAAAAATGGACGAAATATCTCTAGTTGATGAATTACTTGAATTGTAGGGCGTTTACCTTGGATACAATTGAAGATTTCGAATGTAAGTCTTTTTTAATACTAACCACCTTTCTTTATGAAGATGATTTATGACATGAATCATTTTTTTCTATTATAATTATCATTGTATAATTAAAAGCAGGAACACTTATATATACATTCAATTCAAATGTCTAACTCTGGTTCATTTCTCATTATTCTAATTTATGATTGATTTATTCAGAAATGAGAAGCGCAGAGTTAAAAATTAACCAGAACTAAACTTCGGTATGAATACGTGTTTCTGATTTTACATATGCAACGATAATTATGATTAAGAATAAACATATTATCGAGATCATACATTATTTGTATAAAGAATGCTGAATTTTGAGGTTAAGTGTAAAGAAAAGATTTACTTCACTTGAACGAAGTCTATAATTAATTGAAAAAATATATATTCAATGTAAACAAGAGCTTTACTTATTTTAAACAAGAGATTTATTTAAACAAACCAAAAATATATTTGAAGCACACAAATAAGGACAAAGAAATAATTTATTCGAATCAAATAAACATTTGTTTGACCCCATATTAAAGTAATAATTTGTTTAATTCAAATAAAATTTGATTCAAACAAACATTGTTCTGAATGTAATATTCAATAAAAGACACAGAATTTTTAACAACAAAAAAAAACAGAATGTGCAACTTAATAGTTTTGTTCTTAATCACAAAAATGAATTTTCAAACAAGACTAATTTCCTACCAAAATAACGAATTTTCATCGAAACATGTATGTTTTCAAACAAATGGTTGAATTTTCAACAACAAAAAAACAATTTTTAACATCAAATATCAATTCTCTACTAAAAATGATATAATCCAATTTTAGCTTACATAAATTAATTTTTGACGAACTATAAAGGAACTTTCAACAAAATAGTTGAATTATCAATCAAAAAGATGAATTTTCAGGGAAGAAGTTTTATATTTCTAACAAAAAACACCAATTTTCAACAAAATATATCAATTGCCAAACAAATAACTCCATTTTTAACTAAAAAAGATCAAGGTTCGATAAAAAATATCCAATTTTAAACAAAAATAGAATAATGCAGTTTCTAGTTTAGAAAAGTTAATATTCAATAAAAAAATTAAATTTTTCACAGATTATTTCAAATTTTAACTAAAACAGATGAAATTGACACCAAATAGTAGAAGTTTTAACAAAAAGGATTAATTTTCCATTACAAAGATTAAGTTTCTAATAAAGAAAATTTTAAAAATAAATAACAGAATTTTGTAGAAATTGTTGATGTAAGCTATTGGCTTTAGGGTCAGGTGAATTGAAACTAATTAAGTTGTTTCAAACGTTTCAGCACACAAAGGTGGCCTTCATCAGTGAGTTTTATTAAATCTGTGAAAAGTACACAATATCTTGAAAAAATAAGAATTGTCCGAAAAATGGTTGAATCCTCAATCAGCAAGATGAATTTGTAAACAAGAAGATTAATTTTCTACTAAAAAAGTCGAATTTCGAACAAAATCCATGCATTTTTAAACAATTAGTTAGATTTTTAACGAAAAAAGACGACACTTTAGTTAAAAAATTTAATTTTCTACCAAAAATGTCATAGTTGAATTTTCTGTTAGAAAATTTAATTTTCAAAAAAAAAAAAACAGTGTTATGAAAATTATTTCAAAAATGATCGAATCCATTTAACATTAGGTTGGTTCTGCACTTCGAGTCGCTGAATCGATCAGTAAGGGAATTATGTTGCTTTAGATTAAATTTTAAGAGAACTTTTTTTTCGTTGTAAAATAAATTCTATGTTCAAAATATTCAGTTTTAATCAATAAGATTAATGTTTTACAAAAAAAGACGAATTTACAACCAATTACTTGATTTTTAAACTAACAGGGAACAGTTTTTTGAAATTTTTTGTTGAAAATATTCAACAATTTAGTTGAATTTTTTTTCAGTCTTGAATGAAAATTGTTTCTTGGTTAAAAACTCATCTATTTGGATAGCAACTTGAGTTTCTTACTGAACATGAACACAATAAAAATGTAAAATTTACGAAATTTAAATTAGACCAAAATCCAAATTAAAAATCCCATTTAACGTCCAATAATCAAATTGATGCAAAATCCTGTTATGCAAAACAAGAATACGACGACCCAATGTGGACCACAACGAATAAACAAAAACCAAAAAAACCCTATTGTAATCTGAAAAAAACCCCTAAAAAACAAAAAAAAAACAACAAAAAAATAAAATAAAATTTTCGGAAAAAAATAAAAAAGAGGAAAGAAAAATGAGAAAGCAGCCAACCACATCCCCTTCCTTCTCTTTTTCTTTCTTTCGTCTTTTTTATTTTAATGACCATCAAATTACAATAAAATAAAAAACATAAATAAAGAAATTTGCATTACCAACGTTTCGGTACTCGTACAGTACCCTTATCAAGGCAAGAACATTTGAAGTGGTAGAAATTGATAGCAACCACGAACAGGTGCTCTCTCTTCGATACCTGAGAATCGAATGAGGGTCAGTAGGCCAATCTCTTGTAAACACAATGTAAATATCTGTCACAATTACATCAGAAATAGAGAAAGTAAAAGAAAAATAGAATTCATGAAACAGCTACGTTATATGTAATTAATCATATTAGCATAACTTTTGTTCAACCCATCCAAATCGGGTTTTAAATTAATAGATAACTTTTTTTGTTTTTTAATATAAAGCACTTAAATGAAATCTCTCTTTCTCTCATTACTTTCACTATGCAAAATTTGAACATTATCCCAGTCAAACTCATGGTCAACATCAACAAATGCCTTTGTATGACTGGCAAGAACACTCTTATAACAGCGTCCCAAACGAACATCACTTTTGTGCTCCTCTATCCTAGTATTAAGAAGTCTGCCAGTTTGTCCCACGTAATTCATCCC
>NC_046659.1:34788193-34805727 GCF_010883055.1 Belonocnema kinseyi
CAAAAGTATTAAACGAACTATATTCCTTTAACTCTTTCTGATTATCTACAAGCAAATTATTAATGTCTTTGTTTTTGATTTGTTGAACTCTAATTGCAATATTTCATTTTTCTTTCCTGTTTTTTATTTTTTTCCGAAAATTTTATTTTATTTTTTTGTTGTTTTTTTTTTCAGATTACAATAGGGTTTTTTTGATTTTAGTTTATTCGTTGTGGTCCAAATTTGGTCGTTGGATTCTTGTTTGGTATAACAGGATTTTGCATCAATAAAAATGTATCCCTTTTGGTTAAGTATTCAACTATTTTTTTGAAAACTTGCCTTTTTCGGTTGAAAAATCAACAATTTTGTAGATATTTTTCTTTTTTCTTTGTTCGTTCTAGAGCTTTGCGCTCGATAATATATGCATCTCGCGGTTCGCGCTCGGTTTTTGTATATCGCCCAAAGTTGTGCACAGACTTTTTAAAATTAAAGGTTAAAATATCTACAACTGTAATTTGGAATTTGTGAATTATCTTTTGTTTAAGCTCCTTTGTTGAGGACTCAATTATTTTGTTTAAAATTGGCTTTTTTTGTTTGCATTCAGCTACTTGGTCAAATGTTTAATTAACTGAGAAAAAATGGATATTTTTTGTGCTAAAGATTCTTCATTTTAGTTGAAAATTTAATTCTTTTCCTCAAAGTTCTTTCTTTCTTTGGTTGAAAATTGATCTTTTTTTGTTAAACATTTATCTAATTGTTTTAAGGTTGAACGACCGTTTTTGGTTGAATTCAGCTGTTATTGTTTCAAATTAATCATATTTTTTAGTTTTTGGTTGAAAATTTATCTACTTATTTAAAAGTTGAACTATTTTGTTAAAATGTTAGGTGTTTGGATGAAAACGTAACTATTTGGTTGAAAATTCTTGAATCTTTTAAACTGAAAATTAAACTTTTTCATTTTCAGTGTAAACGGTTTTGTTAAAAATTTGGCTTTTTAATGAAAGATTTGCATTTACAACCGAATAGTTTAACTTTTAACCAAATACTTAAATTTTCAATCTACAAATATAAATTTTAAACTGAATGGCCAAATTTCCAATACAAAAAGATTAAAAAAAAAAAATTTCAACAAACTATTTAAATTTTTAACCAGAGTTGAATTTTCGAACAAGTATGTAAATTTTCAACAAAGTAGATGAAGTTTTAACCTGAAAATATGTATTTTCCATAGAAAATGTAATATTTGATATTTTAATGAATGCAGATGCTGCCAAGAGATGCATTGTAAAAATAAGGATACGAATTTTCCATCATAAAGATTAATTTTCCGTAAGAGATTCGAATTTAAACCAAAAGTAGAAAAGTTACTTTTTCGCAAAAAACATTGATTTATTTCCGAAAAAAAAAGAATTTAACCAAAAATAGTAGATTTTTTAACCAAAGAGATTTGGAAAAACGAATTTTCAGCAAATAAAGAATTGTCAGTTAAGAAATCTTAAAATGTGTTCTAATCCTTCAACTTTTAAGTCAAAAGAATATTTTTCTGTAAAACAGTTATAACACCTTTCCCCTACATCTACCTCCATAAAGCACATTTTTCATAATACCATCACCCCACATGATAAGAGTTCATGTATTTATTGGTTTAAAGTGTTATTTTTAATAAATAATTCCATTAATTTCAATGTAATTTGAAATATAATAATTATCAGTTCAATTTTAAAGAAAGATTTTAAAAGGGAGACTTGACCAAAATTTTCAGGAGAGAGTTTACCAAGTGGCAACAAGCTTATTACGTGTGTTTTTCTACCTATAAGAAAATTGATTATTATAATGCGCGTGCAAAAATTTTACTACATTGATTTATAAGAATTGTTGTTTAAAAATGCAAAGTTCATTATTTAAATAATATGATTATCATCAACGTGAGTTACAAAATTTTAATAAGTGCTATTCATCAATATTAGGTGTAAATTAATTTTCAATAAAAAAGCTCATTTAGAATGAAATAGTTCAATTTAATTTTCTACCAAAAAAATATAGAATTTGTTAAAATCCTATTATAAAAGATTAATTACAGTTTCAGGTACAGAACTTATCCCTTGGTGCCTTCTATTATTTTATACTAATATTTTGTAACATTAATTAAATATGTATAACATAGAAAACATAGGCTTTTGGTTTATTCTTTTTCATAAAAGGATAAATAGGCGCGCGCCGTGGCGCGCACAAGACTACTAGTAATACATAAAGAACTACCATCATCTCTTATTGTAGTGTAGGAATCTGTATAGCAGTACCCCGACTATCCCTAAATCCTTACATTTTATTTTTAATATAGATATAAAATGAACCAAATATTGATATCAAAAGTCTCTTCGTGTAAAGTATATTACTAAAGTTATAAAAAATCATAATATCAATTTAAACCACTGTTTATTTTAACTCGAAATAATATCAAAATCAGATATACGTCTATCTTACTCTGTGAATAAGGGTCCTATACAGCTTTCGTTCCAATTCGCTTCGTTCCGTTAAAAATACGAGATTGAAAGGTTCTCTTTCCAAGCAGTGGATATGGGATAATTGAGACCGAATTTTCCACGACATAAAATTTTATTAATGACATCGTTTGTGTCGTGCGACAACAAGGTGAGCGTGTAATTGCTAGTTTGGTCTAAAAAAAGGAACCTCATTGAAAGACATACCAGGATTGCCGCATTGTGTTAGGCCCATGGCCGAATCGTCACACACGGACGATTGCATTAGATTAAGCATGCAGTTATTCGAGCGTGATTAATATACGTATCGTTCCGGCAGCAATGTTAATTTGTATAGGACTTTCTGGTTTTGGGTAAAGGCTCATATCCTTGAGACATGCACTGAGAAACTTTAAACTGGAAAAATTACTAAATAAGGTTACAATCGAGGGACCAAGGCGATAGTTCGTACATTTTAATCCAGTAGTCGTAAGCTATGCTATTTTTATATGAAATTTTCCTATTGATAAAACGAAGTCTTGGTATTTTTTTAGTAAAATCCTAGATAGGATAAATAAGTAGAGACACAATTAAATTATATAAAAAGAGTAGAAGTAATAAGTACCTAAAATAACATAAAAGACCAAATTTGTAAGAAGAATTGTTATTGTCTGTAGGAATACGAATTGTACTATGACACTTTCTATTCTTTGTATTATGGAGTGAGACAAATTCGGAAGATCGCTCTCGAATATTAGTAAGTGACTTTGTAAGTGAGCCTAGCGTTGGACTGATAGACCGTGGGCTGACAACGTAAATGGGAGCGTGATACGCATAAGGCCAATTTTCACATGAGATGTTCGTCTGATGATGAGGAACGTAAAAATGGGTGCCTGGCAGGTGTGAGTGGATGCGTTCACCTGTGGCGACCTGTCAAAGGTGCGAATTTTTGGCAGTTAACTTACGTGACTCGGATAAGGTTGAAAATTGGTGTACATGTAGGGGTGTACATGTATGTTTTCTCCAAATATATCAATTTTATCAAAAAATTATATACCAATGAAAATATGCATCTCCGGGAGTGGACCAACTTTTGTTTCAAACTTTTTCCTGTAAAATCAATTTCAAGAAATTTCACCGGAGTTTCCGGCCACTTCGAAGCCGCTTGGCAACACTTTTGCATCCAGGTAAGTGCCTGGCAATGCGCAGGTACTATTTCTAATGTCAGCCCCTACATGTACACCAATTTTCAACCTTATCCGAGTCACGTAAGTTAACTGCCAAAAATTCGCACCTTTGACAGGTCGCCACAGGTGAACGCATCCACTCACACCTGCCAGGCACCCATTTTTACGTTCCTCATCATCAGACGAACATCTCATGTGAAAATTGGCCTTATCCGTATCACGCTCCCATTTACGTTGTCAGCCCACGGTATATGAGTGCAGCCGAGCATAAGCGATGTCAGCCGACCAATGCTCTACTGAAATTCCTTAAATTTATCAATAACTCAATATGGTTTGATGCAAAAATCCTTATTACAATAAATTACGATAATTTGAAAAGTTACAATTGAAAAACAAATTTCCCACGCAGAAGAAAAAATGATTTTTAAATCTCGAAATTAGGATATTTGATTACGTTATGATATGGTGCTTAGAATTTAAAAAATGCCATCACTGTGAGCAATTAATGAATAATTTAATGGAAATGAATTTGAATGCTAGATATTAATGCAAGAAATTTTACATTTTCTTTTACCGAAATTAGTAGTATAATACAGTAAACACTGCTTACTGGTTCACTACCAGGCGCGCATCCAAAGGGGGGCGGGGCACGGCGGCTTGGCTCCCTTCAAAGCCCACACTCGAATTTTGCAAATAAGATAATTAAATATTATTATATATAATACTAGAAAGCGAATTTCCTTCTTGAATACGGTTATAGAGGAAACGTCAATTCTCAGCGTGTATTTTTCAAATGTATAAACTGAAAGAAATAGTTTGAGGCTAATGGCGATCCGAGTTTGCTTGAGAATTTCTAACTAATTTAGAAAGAAAATTGTGCTGTCTCCGCCATACGAATTTGAGTTTTATTACCTACGTATAAGAAAATCACCAAGCCTAATATGACAAGGCAAGTTTGTTTGACTGAAATGATAGTTGGGAAAAGTGTAGCATTAGTTATATCATTAAAATATCAAAATATTATAGTGTAGATACAAGAATTTTATGCCTCGCTATCATGGCTGTATTGAACGTATACTTTTATCAATTATCTATTTAAAAGAACACTGCATTTAAGTCTTGCATTGGGCATCCGGCTTTATGCTTGATACCGCCATACAAATCCAATGTACAGTCCACGCTACTTATCTTGCCGCTATTTACGTTGTCGCTTCCCTTAACTCTCGTTCGAGCTCATCCCCGATCAAGACCGCGACAGCTCGGCATCCAAGAATTTTTTTGCTCGCTATTTACGTTGCCGTCCATGGTTTAGGTCTTTTAAGACAATTTTAAAGTGCAAAAAGTCGTTATATGCTTTGTTAATGAAGCTTATAAAAGAATATCGGAATCATAATATTTATGTCTTATGATAATTTCCTTGTCACATGAGATAACCTCAAGTATGGCCAATTTAATCAAAGGTTTATCAATAATTTGTAAATACTAACCTATTTTTCAGTTTATTCTGCGAGAGAACGATGTGCTCACAATTTTTTGGAACCAAATGTGAGATAATTACATCCACAACATGTATTCTGAAAATCGAACTTTCACTGTTTCTAAACACTGATCCGCGCGCGGCAACGTACGTAGCGAGCGAAACAATTCGCATCAAGCAACACGCATCAATATTAGACTCGAGAGTGGGGAACATCGTTTCCAGGAAAATTACTCCCCTACGGTCCCATCAGCGGCAAGGTAAATAACGTCGACTGTACTGTATCGTGCATGTTATGCGAGATTGATGGGCCGCTAAGGTGTGCGTTGACTCTACATTAGTCGCCGTCTTCAGACTTCTTTTATAACAAATGAGGTTAGTGAAGAAGTTTCTGAATATCTATCTGCAAAATTTGTACAAGATGAAGATTTATTAAATATTGTATTAAACAATGTCTAAATAAATCATGTATTTAATATTTATTTGCCTTTCATTTTTGTAGCTTCAGAATAATATTTGAATTTTATGTATACAATAGGTCAGGATTTTTAGGTAATTTTGTTATTTTACGAGATTTTAAGTAATTCTGAAGAATTCTTAAGGAATTTCAGTAGAATTTAAATGAGTTTTAAGATTTTAAAGTAATTTTTAAATATAAATAATGTTCTTGAATTCTTTAAAGTCTGTTAAATGTCTTAAAATCATCGTAAATTTTTAGACATAATTTAAAATCGATTGAATTTCTTAAAATATATATTGATTTCTCTAAAGTCTTTTAAAATTTATTGAAATATTTTTGAATTTATTTAAAATCTTTTTTAATTACATAAAATATTAAATAATAATGTGTAATATTTTTAAAATTATTTTATTATAAATATATTATTATAAGCTTCGCAACATTTTTTATAGAATGGGTTGCAAAAATTTGCAGACGGTCCTGCACAGCTGTAGGATATATTTCATATTATTTTCTTTATACTCGAAGCTAGGTTAACCGCGAGGCTTTAGGCGTTAGGAATGCGTTCGAATCCGCGACAAATAAAAATTTTCATAGCGTGCGATTATGAATAGTGTAGTCATTGTTTAATACAAAATAATTGTGTACTCGAACATGTGAACAAATATTAAAGTATAAAGTAATAATGCAAAAGCTTCAATTTTTTCAGCGAAAAATTGGTTTCAAAACTTCTTCGATATAGACTGTATTTTAGCTACAAGTTTAGGTTTTATAGAACTATTTTACGTTTTTCGTATACCCTACCTTTCAATCGAGGTTACGTCACCCCGGCATTTAATTTTTATAGAACTTTGTAACACATTTAGTTGCATATTTTAGCGCAATGTAAAACAAAGACGATTTATATTTTTTCCGTGTATCTTTAAAAAATAATTTTCAACGAAATTATGGAAGGTGCAACTGAGAGCCATGCGTATGTTTGAATTACCTCAACCAAATTCTGTCTGACGTAGTCATCTTATGTTTAGAAATATCTAATAGAACGTATGACTGAAGCAGTAATATTGCTTCGATAATTATGGTACGGGTAAAATACGTAAACCGTAACTCTGTAGCTGAGCAAACAATACATTATGGTTGGAATAACCAGAATTATGCGGATATCGTAAAGTTGTCGTAAAGATGTCGTAAAGATGTCGTATAGACGTCGCCAAATTTTGTACTTACTGGGTACGTACAGACTCTGGTAACGTATATCTCGAATTCTCTCATGGATGTATGAGACATCATTTTATTGTGAATAACCATTTAAGTTAAGTAGAGAACGAACTCAGCTTATTGCGAGATTTGCGAGGTTACGTTTTAAAAAAACAATAATGGTAAATATTTTATTTCTGTATTCTGGCTATTTTAAGGCGATTTTAGTTTTTTGAAAATAATTTTTTTCCAGATTCTTCATTCATGGCTTCGTTATAAAAAGAAAATGTTTGCCTTTATGATACTAAAAGTTCAAGCTGATACCAAGAACTGAAGAAATGCGAAAATCAACTAGTGATTGCATAGATTAAAAAAAATAAGACTTAAAAATAAGAAGATTGTGCTTTTAAAAAATGAAAAAATGTCGGAGTTATTTAACTATATATTATTTTAATTGATTCTTTAATGAAAAATTGTTAAGACACCAAGCACAAAATATGTATTATCATTTGAGAAGAAAGAAATTAGGTTCTGAAATATCATAATTCAGGGTAACCGCTGGACCGGGAAACTGGGAAATGACCGGTAATTATTTTATACCGGGAAGTGATAGTGAATTTTTTCTTTCGCTGGGAATTTTAAAAGTTTTTAGAAGAAAAATTTATCCAATCACTTTTAAATATCAAGATTTTTATATAACAATATATATATATATATATATATATATAATACAATTTAAAATAAGTTTTATTTCAAATTTTTTTTAAATGCTAACTTTTTCAAAAATGAAATCATTAAGCTTACAATGTGTGATTCTAAAATCTTTTAACATAAGAATTTTCCATTTTAGATTTTCATTTTCTAGGGTACATTTTCCATTTAAAGAATTTTAAAGTGCAATTTTAAAGGCTTACTTAATAAAAGATTAAAAGCTTTTGCGATTGAAATTTTTTGACAAAAAACGTTTTAAGTTGATCAATTGTAAATATAAATTCATTAATGATTTTTAAAATTGAACTGTAGTTCGTGTATTCGAAATTGAACAATAATTGAATGATTTTATGGGGCGATTCTAAATCAGTTAAAATTAAAAAATTTACAGATTTTAACGTTAATAATTGAACTACTTCAATTCAGAAGCCTTAGTAGTTAATCAAACGTAAACTTCCGACTGTAACTTTATAAACATTCCGTTGTTTTAGTAGAAAATATACCTTTGTTAACCTTTTTAATTTGAACATTTTGAATTAAGAAAAAGAGCAATTTTTTAATAGTCAGAATGTTTGAGTCAATTTAAAATGTCAAAAAATTGTTAAAGAAATGTAGATTTTTTAAGATTCCAAACAAAAACTTTAGAAGCTTTCAAGCATTTTGAAAGGTTACAAAATACATCAAAAATTTATTTAGATTTCTTACAAAATTGACAATAACTTTTTATAGTGGAAAATTAATTTCAAGAGAATATTTGAAAAGATTTTTAAAAACCCCAAAACTGTAAAAGTAATTATGTAAAGTTTCCAAAACATTTAAAAGAAAATGTAGATTTTTAAAGATTTTAATACAACATTTGGTAGGGTTTGAGGCATTTAAAAAGATTTCGAGATCATAACATTTGTTTGGAGGTAGCTGGAAATATTTAAAGCGATTTTTTTATCAAGAAAATATAATTTTATAAAATGTTTTAAAAGATTTAAAATTAAACAAATTTCTATGTATAAATAACAATTGAACAATTATTCATTTGTAACGACTCGAAATTAAAATAACTTAACTTCTAATTTAAAAAGTGTTTCATAGAAAATTTAAATCTTTCAGTTTTTAATGTTTTTAACTTAAAATTGCTTGAAATTATATAATTTTTGAAAATTTATAAACTTGTTGATTCATTCTTCAATTTACGACATTGAAAATGATAGCGCTCATTTACAATTAATTCCAGTTTGATTCGTTAAAACGATTTTCTCATACAGATAATTTTATCAGAACAAGAAAAAATCTGCCTCAGTCCGGATTTGAACCGGACTAAGAATAACTAAAATGATTATTAACCTCCCCCTTGAGAGTGGAGGGGAGAGGGTAATTATTGTGTGTCCCTCCAAAGCCCTTCTCTGGATCCGCGCCTGTTTACTACAGAGGTTTGTAAATACTTCAAACCTTTTTTGAAATAAATGTAACGTTTTTATATTTTATTCCAATGAATTTTGTAGTTTGGCATGTAGTTACTAGTAGTTACTAGTTAATACTCGAAGTAGTAAACATTACAAAAGTTCCGCTATGTCCCTCCATTGAAAACTAAAAATAGTAAAATCTAGTGTGATTTTAGCAAACATTGCAGCAAAAGGTTTCTCCGTGTATGCTAATGATTCTTATATAGCCTTCATTTAATTTCCTAACCTCTTTCATTATATACTTACAGTCGGCTCAGAAAACGCAGAGTGTTCTTTTAAATCCGAAATCCGTATCAAGATAATACTTCATTTTTCTTGTATCTTAAAACTTCTTCCGAAAATAAAAAGAACTACAAAACAAAAGAAACTCTTCTCAATGTTGTTTTTACCCAAGTGTAAGTGGGTAAAATAATATTTATTTGGTTTTCAAAATATGTCAATTATAAATATGAAAATGAAATTCTTGATTTTTTAGATGAAATCGAAAAACATAACACCCTAACGTAGAAGGCTGTCCTATTAAAACGTTTCGATGCCCAAATTTAACGCTAATACTGTACAAATACGACTATCGCCTTTGTTACGAGCTGTGAAAGGAGCTGGAGATCTAAATGAAGGGGACAGCTGCTATTTCGCTCTGCCTTGACTGCAACAGAAGGGCCGACAAATAGGCTTAGAGTCAGTGATTCTTTTTTGGCCTATCAGTCATCGAGCGCGTGAACGCACCCGAGCGTTATATAGGCCTATTCACGTGATCCGGTGGTCGGTGGTGGCACGGGCGCCAGCCAAACGGACTCTTAATTCACAGATACACCATACTCGAAAACACCATGAGAATGGCAGTCAAATGGCTAATAAGGGTCCTCTCTATACTCTTTTTTTATACGTTCTGCTTCCATAGCAACTGCTCCCCTGTTTATGTACTTTCGATTCCCAAAAAGTTCCGATTTGCCTTATATATTTTAAGGATAGTGCTGATCCGAGTGACAAAAAAAAAACATCATTTGCGTCTTAAACTATAAGACAGATATATGTGCAAACATCTTCGGTAAACGTTAAAATTTTTTAGGTTTATATACACTTATCAATATGTAGAAGAATACTGTACGAAATTCGGCCGGTCAAAACCTTGCATCTTCCAACGTTTTGGTGTAAAAGACTTTTTGCATTACACGGTCGTGTGGTTTCACTCGATTCAGGCGCGACTCTCCATATCGAGGTCAAGATGTTTACACATCAAAAAAGAGTATTAAATGGACTGTAGCCTCATACACAGTAAATTCCATTTATTCATTAGATACATGGTTCAACCTATGCAGACCTTAATAACGCAGTGTTAATAATTAATGTAAATAAGATTACTGAGACTACTGATGGAAAAAGGGCACATACGCTAAGATGCTATTTTAAGAAATTCAACTTCGTATTTTTCATTAATATACTTATAAATGAACGAAAAGTGATGGAATCCACACATTTCTTTTTTAAACACACAACAATCTATAAACTTATTCTAAGCTGAATCTTAGATTTTTATTCGGACCCAACTACATCTAGGAAAAAATGTCTGAAACTAAGACTTTATAACCAAGTTTCATCTTGGCTCCAGTTTTTGCTTTGATTTAAGTTTATTTTTTGGATCCGTGTGAAAAAATTTCGTGGCGCTGTACTGTTTCAGTCTAGTCCGCTTTGATAATTGAATAATATCATTATGTTTTATCAAAGAAATGTATAGTATATAGATTTTGTGGGTAATTAAAAATTAAAATAAAAGTTTCTGTTCAAAAAATGAAAAAATGTGTTTTCGAACATTAAAATTGCTTGATGTGTGAATAAATAATTGAAAATAGTAAAGTTTGTGTGCTTATACTTGCGATTAGGCTACGAAATAATTATTGTTTAATATTTAAAATAATTAATAAAATAGGCTTCATTATCATTTACACAATCAATAAATAATTAAACTAAATTTAATGAATCATTTATATTAAAATTTGATTTTATGGAATATTATAAATCTGACACATATAGAACTATACATATTAGAGTTATTATAAATTTAATATAAGTTAGTTATAACTTTACTATATAATTCAATCGAGACTAAATGTGTTTAAACATTATTTTAAAAAATCGTTGTTAAGAATAAATGTGGTAAATTCAGATTTCAATCTCTTTTAATAATTATTGTTTGTTTTTTTAAATAACTAATAGCGTAATTCAAGTATTACTTGATCATTTATGCAATTATTATGTATTGTAATTTCGTAATTTTTTTATCACAAAATTATTATTTTCTTAATTCACTTGTGCAAGTTTTTTTTTAATCCGAACACGTCATTCGTAAAGAACTCCTAACTAGCGCAATCGGGCCAGACAGCAGAAAGGTTTGAATCAAACACTTAGCAAACATAGACAGTGTCAGTGTAGCGCCAGGCTACACTCTTAGAAAAATAAACGCTGAATCACACCGATATGTGAATGTGTTGTCGCTCTGCAACTGAAGCGTGTTATCCCACATCTCTAAAGGTGCAAAGTTCGATGTCGAACGTGAGAGCGTACCTTTTTCATCTCAGCCAGAGCGACTATTGACAGTTCTTGCATCGTTCTGGTGTTACACGTTGCGTAGGCCAGCCTCGTGTAGAGCTGAAAATGCACGAGCAAGAACCCGAGCCCCCCCCGACTTCACGATTCGTTTTCGGTGGCTAACTGGCTATGAGAAGTTTTTAAGTAAACGCAATTTTGCAGAGTGTCAAGAGAATGAAAGTTCATGCAATTTTGCTATGCTATATCATTATAGAAAAATATAGGGAACTTAATTCTTATTAAACCTTCTTGCGCAATTCTGTTGAACAATTTTTTAAAAGTTTATGTTGGTTTACAAAATGTGCTTTCAAATTTGCGTAAGTTTAACAGATATTGAGAAATTTTGAAACGACTTGAAAATAAATAAAACTTGTGAAGATTTTTTTTCATTAATTTTGCAAGGTTTCACGGAAATGAAGAAAATTCTTTTAGGTTCTTAGCAATAATTAAAGTAAATTTTTTATTGTCAAAAATTAATTTCAGGAGATTATTTTAATACATTTCAAAACATTAAAAAATATTTCAAAAATTATCAGAGTATCTAGAAAAGTTTAAAGGCAATTTTTTTTATTTTACAGAATTTAAAAAAATCAGTAAAAATTTGAATAATTTTTAAAGATAAGAAGATTAGAAGGTCTGACAAGATTAAAAATAAAAGAATTATGTTCCTAATATTTGTGTGAAAATTTTGAATGATTTTTTGTTTTGAAAAATAAACTTTAAAAAAAAATTAAAGAAGACTTTTAAACACATTAAACGATTTCCTAAAATTTCGTAAAAGCAACATGTTTCAATTCACTATGAATAAAAAGTTTAAAAAATTTCAGTAATCGAATAAATTCAAGAAATGTTTAGTAGAATTAATGAAATTCAAAAATAATTTGAACTTTAGAAGAGTTTTAGAACGTAGGATAAACTTATTTTAAATGCAGAACAATCTAAAAATTCTTGTAGAAGAAAAGAAAGATGCGCCTGGAAATTGTGTACAATTGTCAGTCTTTGAAAATAAAATTCTAATGATTTTTTAAAAATTACTTTCAGCACATTTCTTCTCAGGCTGAATCCCCGCTTTTAATCGCAAGAGGTCCAATTATTTTCAATAAAAATAAGTAATGAAATAAATTTTGAAAAATTCAAAAAGAAGATACATCCCTGTATGCTTAAAGATATAATTTGTTTACATAGAATAAGTTCTATGCAATTAAAAAAAGTTCATTTTAAGTACATATAAAATTAGTTAAATTATTTCTAAAAATTGCAAACATTTAAGAATTGTATTATTAAAATGCACTTAAAATTTAAGATTTTTATATTTCATTCTCATAAGATATAATAGATATATACAGGTCTGCCTCTGAATAGGCGACTGGGGAGGAAGCGTTTCCGCGAACTGAGCTCCCGCCACCACAGGACTCAGTCGAAGCATAATCTGATACTTTGTTTGCCTTTTTCGATCTTATAGCATTTACTCTGAGTAGATGACTGCGAGAGTTGCGTGATCATTTGGCTTGTTTTGTTTCAGTGAATTGTATTGATATAGATGTTATATGTTTTTATAACTTGTTTAGTGTAATTTTAACAGATTATCAATACAATCCGTATAAATTATAATTATTAATTAATTAATTATATTAATTATATTACAGTATATCAGTTGAAACTTGCCTACGTATACAATTTTGATCTATATCAATTTGTACGGATACAATTTGATTTGTATCTCAATACAAGAATCTTTTTTAAGCCAAAATACTTCGTATATTGAAGAAAGAAACAATTCCTTTAAATTTCTTAAGTCATCTTTAGAAGTTTCTTTAGATGAAGATATTTAAATAGAAAGTTTTCTTTTTTCTTGATACGCATAAAATATTAAGTATTCGTTCTTGTAAACTTATTTAATTTTTTTTTTTTTAATATTAACAATAATATTTAATATTCAATTTTAATTTTGATAAAATTTTAAAACATATATCAAAAAGTGATATGTAAATGTGTTAAAATGCTATTAAAAACTCACTTCTGAGCTGTCGCCTATTCAGAGCAAATGCCTCGAAATCGAAGAAGGCAAACAAAAGATCAGATTATGCCTCGACTGAGTCTTTTGGCGGGGGGAGCTCAACTCGCAAAAAACGTTTCCTCCCCAGTCGCCTATTCAGAGGCCGACCTGTATTTAAAAATAAATAAATTATAATAAAAGTCGATAAACGAAGGACTTTCACACTTTTTGTTTGCGAAAAAGAGATTCCTCAATTCTCAAGTATGGATAGTAAGGGAACTGACGTAAGTTAAACATTCATAATTAATGAAAATTTTTCATTTTTTCCTTAAGTACAATAGACTTATCATTTGATAAAAATTTTGTGAACATTTTTCTTTGAAGGTGGTGTGCAAAAGGAGTTTTATTAAAAAATGTGTGGGATTTTGTAACAGACAACTGTATGAATTTTTGACTTTTCTTATTTTTATTTTTTAAGTGTATATTAATCTGCTTTATGGTTCGGGAAATATCATGTGCTGAAAAACGATAAAAGAAATATATATTTCTGAAACTGGTCCATGAGGTCAAAGCCAAATTTTTACAACCGTTTGTTAACATTTTTTAAATTTTGTTTTACTAACTAATGGAGATATTTTTAGAATTTTATTTCTGAAATATATTCCCTAAGCAACATATTAAAAAAGAATTAGGAATATTTATAAAATTATGATTAATTTTGATTTTTAAAATTAATGTATACAGAGTATAGTTTTCATATGAAATTTCACGACGGTTTTTTGTACCATGTTTGACCCTAGGGCAGAATCAAGGGAAATATTCTAAACTTATGTTCCTTAGTAATTAAGATACTATACAAAAAGGTGCTTTTAGAATGGTTTTCTCCTTTTAAAATCATGCGATATTTCTTCATACAATAACATTTTTTTTAGTTCATTTTACAATTATTCACAATTACAATTATTTTACAATGGAAATCTAATTGTAAATGCTAAATTTTGTGATATTGAGATAAATATCTTAAGACATTAAAGGTTTCGTAATGTTTTCATATATTAAGAATTTTTAAAGTTGAAAATTTAAAGATTTTGTTAAACATTATTGAAACATTATTTTTGCAGTTGAAAATGCATCCTTTTCTAATAGAAAATGACCCTTCTTGTTTGAAAATTGATTTTTTGGTTCATAATTTGACAGTTTTGTTGAAAATTCGTTTTTTTTTATTTAAAAATTTTAAAATTTTGTTGAAAATGCGTTGTTTTATTTTTGCTTGAAAATTGACCTTTCACAGTTAAAATCAATCTTTTTTTGAAGAAAATTATTCTTTTTGTTAGAAATTCATCTGTTTTAATGAAGAATTAATTTCTTTGGTTGAAAATGCATTTTTTTATCAAACTTCTTTGCTTTTAGTATGAAATGGTTTAGTGTGAAACCATACAAAATTTTAAAGAAATTGTTACAAGTATTAGTTATTTTGGAATCTTTTCAAAATTTCTAAATATGTCCTAAACTTACCCAAATTGGAAAGCCCATTTTTTAAACTAACATAAACTTAAAAAAAAATTGTGCAACAAAATTGCGCGAGAAGGCTAGATAAGAATTAAGTTTTTGTTTTTTTCTGAAATTATATATAACACGGTAAAATTGCAAAAATTTTCTACACACTCTTTTACACCCCTTTTAAAATTTTTACAAAAGAATAAAAAATGTTGTGTTCTTTTTTCAATTTTCTTTCAGAATTCATTCCATTCCATTGTTGGTAAAAAATGTTGTTTTTTTTTTTAAATTGAAAATCTAACTATATGTACAAAAATTTAACTACTCTGTTGTAAATTGGATTTTTTTATTCAAAATATTTTGCAATTGAAAATTCATTTTTTACATCGAAAATTAAACTATTTTGCAGAAAATTAAATTTTTTATCCGAAAATTTACCTATTCTATTTTTGGTTAAATACTTATTTTCTAGTTTTAATAATCATTTTTACATTTAAAAAATCAACGATTTTGTCAAAGTTTTATTTAAAGTATTTTTTTAGTTGTAAATTCATCTTTTTTTAATAGAAAATAATTGTTTTCGTTTAAAAATTGATTTTTTGGTTGACAATTCAACTGTTTTGTTGAAAATTCGATTTTTTTTAGTTGAGCAAATATTTTCTTATACTGAAAATTGACCATTCTTAGTTAAAAATTAATATTTTTGGTAGAAATGTATTCTTCTTGTTTAAAAATTCATTTCTTTGGTTGAAAATGCATGTTTTGATCAAACTTCTTTTCTTTTCATATAAAATGGTTGAAAGTTCATGTAGTTTTTTGGACATTAAACTAGCTTCATGAAAATTTTTTGGTTGTAAATTAATTTGTTTAAATGATAATGTAACTGTTTTTCATTGAAAATTGATCTATTTTGTTAAAAATTCGTTTTCTTTTTGTTTTAAAATTGATTTATAAAATTTGAAATTACTGTTTTCCGTAGGAAATCATTGGTTTGAAAATGAAATTATTTATTTGCAATTTCGATTTTCTGGTTGAAAATTTAAATATTTGTTTGAAACTTTGATTTGCTGATGTTGATAATTGTTTTTAAATGAAAATGTAACTATTCAATTTTTCCTTTAAACATTATTTTTCAGTTGAAATTCAACTATGTGGTTGAAAATTCATGTACTTTATTACAATTTAGTCTTTTTTGGAAAAAGTATTTTTGTACGCAAATTCATTTCTTTGGTTGAAAATTGGACTATTTTGTTGTAGATTTAATTGTTTTGTTTATTCAAAATTAATTTTTTTAATGCACATTTAATTGTTCCATTTTTTTGTTAAAAGTGAATCTTTTTCATCAAAAATTAATTTATTTGGTTGAAAATTCAATTTTTATCTTAAAATTTAATTAGTCCATTTTTGGGTTAATGCTTATTGTGTCAGTTTAAAATTCGTTCCTAAAGATGAAAATTGAACAATTTTGTAGACTTTTTTTTGTTGAGAATTATCTTTTTAATTATAAATGTATCTTCTAACTTCTTTGCTCGCACAAGCCTACACAAATTAAATGCGGGGGGGGGGGGCGCAAAGCAACTCATCGGTGTTAGTTTTCGCACCGTACAGTGTCGAATGTATGTTCATACCACTCTAACCTGAAAATCTCAACTTTAACCAGATTTTTTCGCCTTTCGTGGTATTAAATACTGTTCGATATTTGTGTGAGAGGTGATTTTTAGCAAATGAGACTTTTCTCACTCGCTTCGCTAGTGCGAAAAACGTTTAATTCGCTAAGTAATTACCTCTCGCACACGTATCGAAATTTTTCTGAATATAGAGCTCGCAGTTCCATTCGTTCATTTATTTGGACATTTTTTCGAAAAAATACGGTGTCCCAAATTAATAGGGCCACTAAAAAAACTTCAATTTTTTTGAAGAATAATAAATAATTCATAAAATAATGCAATTTAAAATATATAATATTACAATTTTACTTCTTACATGCCATAAACATATACATATGTATGTATAAAAACTAAATATTGTGCGTGTGTAAATATTGTGTGGGATTATCGACGTATTTTTCCTATTTTAAAAGTGTATATTCGCACAATATGTTCGAAATAAATATTTCTCCTATTTTTATTGCGGGGATCCCCGTAAGTAGCGGGAGTTCCCGGGTTTTTCTCGCTTTACCTGGCATGCACATATGTATACTCCTGGTATAAATAGGCTTCCGAATGCATTTTTGGCCAGTTAAATTGTGCTTGTGCGTTAATAATATTCGAGGTAACAAAACAAATATGGGAAGAGGGAAAGCATTGTCTGCAGAAGAAAAGGCATCAATTGATGCGTATGAAAAATGTGAGAAATCACAACGTGAAATAGCGAAGCCTATAAACCGATCGAGAAATGTTATTTACCTGTATATAAAGAATAGAAGTAATCAAATAGTGAAGAAGAAACGTGGACCACGGCCAAAGCTATCAGATCGTGACAAACGAAAAATAGTCGCCGCCGCCTCG
>NC_046659.1:34805827-34809681 GCF_010883055.1 Belonocnema kinseyi
CTCATTTATTCACTCAAAAAATTTGGTGCAGTTTGTTCCAATAGAAAAAAAATTATCCTTAAAAAATGGGGTGGCCCTATAAATATGGGACACACTGTATTCTCGCTCCGGCTTAGTGTTTGATTTCACACTTTATAGTGAAACTTTAAGTTTAGTTTGAGACTTTCACATCTCCTTGGTGTGATTCTTTAGTATTTTCAACACTGGGAAGATGAGACTTCGTAAATTTACCAACTTTACACCCTAGAAGTGTGTAGTATTGCGTCAAAAGACAGGATTGATAAAAACTTTACTAACTTAGGCACGATGCAAGACTGTTATGCAATTTTTCCACATGGGAAATTTTGACGATGCAACGTAGAAAGCTAACGTAGACATTTTTTTTACGATTGTCGAGACCTAATAAAAATATAAATAGACTGTTATTTCTTGTTTTTTAGAGTTTAAGGCTATCTTAAAAACTTTTAAAAATAAAACAAAATGTAATTTTTTTGCATATATACGATTTTATATGAAGCAGGAATTTAGAAGTTTTTTTCCTATAAAATATTAGAAAAAAATTTGTTTTGAAGCTTGTTACATCTACAATTAAAAGAAAAAATAAGTTTCTGCAAATCTGGAACATACGCTGTGTATTGAACTTTTGGGGTAACTTTATAGTAACTTTGTCCCGTCGCCTTAACTCTCTGAGCTATCTGACAGTTGAACATTTTTTACATTCTTATCATTTATGATTGAGAAAGTATTAGAATTGTGCGAAATTTGACACCACAGTTTTTCAACGGATCTCCACGTTTCGAGATCTCCTGAATTCGAAAATCAAGTTTTTACGATGGCGTCTGTCTGTCTGTTCGTCCGTCCGTCCGTAAATACGATAACTCTCGAAAAAATGAACGGATCAAATCCATCTTTGTCGCACTTTTTTGGGGTCCTAAAAGAAAAGACGAGTTCTTTAGCCAGCCATTTTTAATGATAAGTCAAAGAGTGAGAGCATTATGAAAATGTATAGACCAATTTTTTTTAAATTTGAAATTCTATGTTCGGATATTTATAGAATTAAAAAGGAAAAAAAAATTAATTTTTAATATTTTTTTCAATTAAAAGAAAATTATCAGAGATATAGCATTTTCAAAATTTTTCAAAGCAACAGAAAATCAACATATTAAGCCAAACAACGCACGATTTGAAAAAAAGTCAAGAAAAGAAAAACATTGCTTTTTGAAAGCCCTACAAGATTATCATAACAAATTTTTGGAATTTCTTGGAAAATCGAAAATTCAAATATTGATTGCACAAAAAATAATAAAAAAGGAAAAATTCCATTTTGTGTTCAAACTATGTAGGACATGAAAAAAGATGAACTAAGAAAAATTGTTATCCCAAAAAAGATCTACAATTTCATTCAGAATCACTTCTTGATAGGACGCGTACTTTTGGTTTATTCGTGAAAAATAACGTTAAAAATAAAAAATAAATAAAAAAATGTGTGGAAAAACGACGAAAGTTTCGAGAAAAAAAAGATTTACCAGAAGCTGCTTACAAATGTCTGTCGGAAATCGAGCGCGCAGCGCGAGTGTCACGATGAGAATGTATTCTTCAAAGCCTACAGAGCTTCGAGAAACTTAATGTTTGACCATTGCATACCCTATTCATTTCAACAAAAAATGAACAGTTTTTTTACATCAAAAATGTCTAATGTGTGAAAAAATCATTGTAAATAATAAACTTAAAAAAAAAATTTTTGAACCAGCCAGAAATCTAGTTAATTCAACTAGAATAGAATGTTAAATATGTCCTTACTATAAATTCTGGTTAGAATTATCAGAAGTTTCTAGTTGACAATTTTCTGGTAAATGTTACTAGAAATTCGGGTAAGTGTAAGTAGAATTTTGATAAGGCTGACAAGAAAAGAATACAACGTTCTGGTCAACATAACCAGATATTCTGATAAACTTTTACAAATGTTCTGGTAAGCTCAAACAGATATTCTGGTAGACATCGATTTTAGAGACTCTTCTACCTTCATGAAGTCTTCATAACCCGCTCTGAAATTGCATGGACCACATGTTATATTTTCACACAGAAAATAATCTAATAAAATATCGACAACAAAGTGCAGCAACCATGTTCCTCTTCGCTAAAATTTCGTCTCTCTATAATATATATGTGAATATACGTATTAATAAATAGCTGTAGATACAATACTCGAAGCAAAAGTAATATAATTTTTGATGCGTTCTGTTTCTGAAATTATCCGTTAGAACTATTTTGTTTGTGATTTTACATAATATGCATGTACATCACTTGGCCAATACCAAAATTCTCGAACATTCACTTCGTTAATTTATTTTCTACAATGTTAATATTTTCGAGAATATTTTTCAAAGATACCAAAAAAATATGTGCTCAGTACGGAAGTATTCTTGTAGCACTGGTATTCAGACAGATAACGCACAACTTCTTCTTATAACACAACTAAACTCACGGTTCACCGTAATTATTTATACTTATATAACTTGAAATACAATTAACAAATCGCGATTGTTCAGGAATAGGACATTTACATCAAAGCGTCAATTAACACGTCCAGCAAAATGACAAGAGGCAAAAGATGGATTTCTGGAAATCGACACAAGATCGCGTTACACAGAAAATCGCCGATCCTCCATTCTACACCGAAATCGGTGTTCAATAGAGTTGCAACAAATTTGAGCCACACAGGTTCATTCGGAGAATCTAGGGGAAAAGCATCATTTAGATACTGTTTCTGTCATCCAGTGCAACGTGAAGTGTCGTCTACAAACTGTAAGTCACCTGTCAAGATCATTTGGTCGGTTATTTGAGTGAAACAGATATTAATAAGCAGGTAAATTATAATAATAATTACCTAACTTTTTATTTCCTATCATTTACCAACGACTAAATAGTCTTGAAATAAAAATAGTACTTGGCGTGATGTAATATCCAAATGTTAGGTTAGTCAAAACCTACTATATGACATTCAAACCACCAAAGCCGGGATGTACAAACTAAGTCGTGACCGTCTGCATCGAAATTGATGCCTGGTCGTTCGAACAAATTTCCACTAGATTTTCTGCGGAAGTTTAAAGGTATCTGAGATATCTAATCTTGCAGTGGCTAGTGTCATACATGAAAGATAAGGTAAATATAATTGTATAATAAAAACAAACATTTTTTTTTCGCGATGAGTAGGGATGTAAATTTGCATAAAACTTTAGCCAGATGAAAAGTTTCGTGAAACATTGGGAGTTTCGTGAAACATTGCAATGTTTCAAATATAGCGGCGGGAACATTCAAACTGAGAAGATAAAAGTCTATTAGGTATTTTCACTTCAATAAACAGCTAACTTCACTTCGTAGATTGCTGAGGGGAAAATAAGGGACCAAATGTATAGGATTCAGTTCATTTTTGCCCTATTTTGCTAACATCTTCGTTAAAGGTAATTTTTTCTATATAAGTGTTTTCAAAAAATAGTTTTTATTTTTTAATTACTATTTAATGAATTAATGGAATAATAATAATGATGATTAATTACAAATATATTACAGAAATAAAGTTTTGTTCCATGCATTTGATCCATTTTCCCTCTCAGCTTTTAACAAAGTGAAGTTAGCGGATGGTTGAAGTGAAAATACCTAATTGAAGCTTTCATATCCCAACCAGTTCCTGCCGGCTGATTTGATTTATTTTTCCGGATTATACTGTGGACCAATGATGCCAATGTTGGCATCCTGAGCTACTGCGCTTGCGTTAGGGCGTCGTTTTGTCACGTCTCAATCGAAAAGAACAATCTGAAATTTTGTTTTAGAATTATTCAAATATTATCACTATT
>NC_046659.1:34809781-34820755 GCF_010883055.1 Belonocnema kinseyi
CACTTGTTTTCCAACAAAAAAAATGTTTAAAAATATCGCGATTTTCACAAAAAAGTAGATTAACACATCTTTCCGGGTGATTGAAAATAAATGCGGGGCCTATCAATTACAGTTTGCAGTTTTAATCGCTTTAATATCTGTATTAGAACTGAAGATAATATATTTGCACATTTTTGTGCTTTTAAGCAACAATTCTTATTACTTTTTAAATTTCTCAACTGCAACTGGTTCACAACAGTTTTCCTCATACTCATGAATTTTTTCAAATTTTTTTCATCGCCCCTTGTATAAGAAATAATGCTCTAAACTTGACTGTTCTTAAATGTACCCAAAAATCCTTACTTTTTTTACATTTTTCAGTCTGCTGAGCACAAAATTTTGTTTACATAAACGTCTTTAATCCCATTAACGTACAACACTTTCAGCCTTTAAATTTCTGTTTTTTTGTTGCGCTAGCATTTTTTTTTGACTGAGTTGTTAAGCTTCAAAAGCAGATGCCTATAGTTTTCTCGCCGATAGTAGATGCTCACATGCGCACCTACGTTCAGAGGAATACATTTGAGAGTTGGAAACTCTCTCAAATGATCATTGGGAGCCCAATGAAATTTGAATTGCAACAAATTTAACACCAGGGTTTTTCTGTGTACTTCTCTTAACAGCATTATTCAACAGAATAGTTTTAACCAGAATGAATCAACCAGAGTTCATTAACTAGAACTTTCTAGTCATATTAATCATAATTTTGAATTAAAATAACTACAAATTTTATAACCAGACGCGTCTAGTAACTTTAACTAGAACTTTTTTTTTGAGTGAAGTTTGTATGATTATACTTGCGATTAAGCTGCTTAATTATTATTTATGCATTTAATAAATAACATAAGTGAATTAGATAAATCATTTATGTTAAAATTCTATATTCTAAAATATTATAAATATCACAGATAGTTTCATTATACATATTATAAATAATACACTTCATAAATAGAAATCATTGTTAAGATTAGCGTTTGTATATTAAGACTTCAATCACGTTCAATAACCGTGAATCTGTCTAGAAACTATGTAAAATCTGGACAATCTCCGTACACTGAGAGAACTTTTGTTAGAATAAATGAAAAAAATGAATTAGAATTTAATATAATATCCTTCCAAAATAGGAAAAACCGAGGGTTTATTATACTTTTTCGTATTACAGTGTACCGAAGTTTAATATTATCATACGAGTATTTAAAATACGAAGACGACGAAATAGTATTCTAAATACTAAATATTATGAATGTCCATTTCAAGAATTGATACTATAAAAAAATTATATTCTTTTTACTGATTTTTCGAAAAATAATACAAACTAGAGAAATATAGTGAATATCATAACCTCGAAATGGTATTTTAGAATCGAGCCGAAAAGTTGAGATTCCCAACATTTTAAATAAAAGTTAACTCTTCCTATTTTAAATTCATTCATTCACCATTGGATTTAAGATATTAGGAATTCTTTCTCACGAAATGTATACACTAAGGTAATACAATTTGATTCAATGAGTGAAATTTATAAAATATTACATCTAAATACACTGAAGTTTATTATACTGAGTTACTGAGATATTAAATTAGAGAATGTTATTCATACAAGAATATTATCAGTTCCTTTAAAAAAATGTATTTGATAAAAAAATCAATGTAATCATTGAAACTGATAAGATGTTTAACCTAAACTGTAAAAAAGGTTGTAGAATTTTAGTACGCTGAGCGTATGTAAAAAGCGGACTCACGCGCAGCGGCGTGAAATTAGTATAGAAATGCATAAAATTGAACAAGAGTGTAAAATTCTCAACTAAACTGAAATTCAATATGTGACATAAAATTGAACATCGGAAAGTGGAAAATTTCTTAAAAATATCAACTTAACCTCAAATACTTAAATCATTAAGGTAATTTAATATTTAATGGACGAATCTAAAATGACTATAAAGTCGAGAAATTTTCGTTAGAAAATAGAAATTTATGCGCGGTCGGTAATTTTACCAGTCTGGGGAATTTCACTATGTACAGTGTGAGTCGTTTTTTATACACTCTGAATGTAGCAATTTTCAACACGTCATATGAATTCATGCAAAGTCATGGAATTAAATCTGTGAGAGACGTCATTCTACACAACATGTGGAAATTTTCTTTCTAACCAGTGGTATTAATGCGTCCAAAGTGGCATTTTATATGTGTAAATTTACACTTTGAAGTGCAATTTAAAAACGTATTTTTTACAGTGTATCTATTAACAAAATGTCTGAAAAAAATCACTCGTGATAAAGGTTTCAAAGAATATTTGTCACATGGCCCTGCGTTGTCAAACTGCGCTGCTAAGCTAAAATTTTTGCCAAATATTCCATAATATAATTTAGCCGTGGCGTTTAGTTGTAATGGAATGCGTTACTGCTTTAGGTAAGTTAGGTTCGAATCTCGCCGCAGCCGTTCTGATTTTTCATAGCAATTAAGCGTGCTATTAAGTAATTAGTAAATAAATTAAGTATATAACAATAAAAATAATAATTTTCCGCGTGTTTCCGTATTTACTTGTATTTAATTTGTATATTTAGTTCTTCCTTCTAAAGGCTAATTCTTATGGTGGAGTGAGTTATTTTTCGTATAGTCGTTTGAGATTTTCATATACTTTGTATGGCAACTTCAAAAGATGTTTTCGCTATTTTGAATAAAATGCATTACAATAGTCTTAACTTCACTTGTCAACTTCGATAAATAGTGAATGTTAAATCCACATAAGTTTTATGAGAGTTATTGCAACATCCTTTCCATTTGTTTAATTAAAAATATTTGTTTTCACGCGAGTTTTCATGGCTGAAAACCATTAAAAACCATTAAAACCTACATTCTTATTCATTTTGATCATTTATTCTAACAAAAAGCCTCCGAGTGTATATTCAAATTTGTAACAAACTCCTAGATAACGCCAAACTGGGGACCGGACATAGAAAGGTGAAAATCAAACACGTAGCAAAACTAGACAGTGTCAGGATAGCGCTAGGCTAGTATTCCGTGAATAGACATGCGTGATAGAAGCTTTATTTGGTTTAGCGTGATTTAAGATTGCCACGACATTTTTCTACAAGGGTATGAGTTATTAAGCTTAGGAGAGAAAAATAAGGTAGGATTGGAGATGGAATTTTGAAGAAAACCTACGAAAACCCAAGCTAAAAGACGTTGCAAATAGTAGACAACTACATTATAAATGGAACAAATGAAAACTACCGATTGTTCAACGTTTGAATGCGATTTTCTAGCTGAAATTGTTAATTTTGAGTAGTTTATGTGAATTAACGCGCACAGTGGCCATACAGGTTTTTACTCAAATATTTTAAATTCCAGGAGTTACACGTAAAAATCTACGTAATTATTGTTTCACGCTGAAGCTCTTACATTTTTTTCCAACAGAAAATATCTTATAAACTTTCTAAGATATTCTAAACCGGATGTCTAGGGGTATTGTTGAACGATTATTATACTTTATTTAAAGTAATAGATATAAAAGAATTTAAAGAGACATGCACAAAAACATTAAATAGAGGAATGAATCTTATATTAGAAGTAGAAAATATACATAATGAAGAACTGAGTTTCATCTCTTATGGCCTTAAGGTTTAACTCATTGTATAATTGTAGAATGAGTTTCTCTGTATTCTGCCCTCAACATCACTGACATGATGTACGAGGGCTCGAATGAGAACCCTTGGAATGCAGTGGCTTTGCTACCCTCGATTTCCTATTCCTATTGTACTGTCGCGATCAAAAAAGGAAAGGAAACGCATAATAGACTGAGATCAAGAGGTATAATAGAGTATAGACCCATGGCAATGGGAAGTGGGGAAAAGGTCCAACTGTATATTTGTATAGGTCTCGCCTGAAAGTCACGGACGGGGGACGCCCATGCAGTTGACCTGTGTCGTCTAATTTGACACTAAAGTCATTCTCTGAGATAGATTTGTGTTAGGCGTTTACTCAAAGCACCAAATCGTGTCTCCTCGTTTTCTAAGCCCTAAACCTAAGAATAAATAAGAAGTAGTGCGGCTCAGGATACCTCTTGCAGCATCCAGGTCTGGTTCTTACCATCTTTATAAAAAATGTGAAAAATTTACTTTTTTTTAATATTCAGAGAATTATCATTGTCAAAAAATTAATTTCGGTATTGAGTAATATTAAATAAATAAAATAATCATCACAACAGCTGTAAAAAAGAACTTCAAGCTCACCATAGCCTAAATGTGTGCCTACAATAACATCGTCGCTAGAGATTTCAAACATCGTATTAGCTGATGACGAAAAAATCGGAATATATAGACTCTAAGTTCCTTTGTAGTTTTCAGCTGGTACACTAAGAAAGAATACATCAAATTCTTAAACCTCAAAATTTACTTGGATTACAACTTTGACTCACACCCAAGTTTTCCCGGCTCTTCTTTTGAAATTGAAAAAAGAAAAAAACAAGAAAACAGACACACTTAACCTCTGGTTAGTAAACTGAGTTATAATCAGAGAAAACTTACAGTCATATCAATTTTGCTTGAATCGAGACCCGGAAAAAATAAGTTGTATCAAGTTTATGGAACAAACTCATGAGCAGCGGTCATAAGCGATAACTGAACAGAGTTTTATGTAATTTCCAAAACAGCCGGGAGCTGATTGACAATAATAAAATTGTTGAACTTTGTTTATATCAATCTTAAACGTTGTAAAATTGTATAAAACACCTAAAAACAAAACCTTACTTTTATATTCACATAATGCCACATAATAATAAATAATTAGAAAAAGAGTACTTAAAAGTTGGTACTTTAACTTTTCTGAACTGTAGCTTATGAGGATGGCTTTTTCAACGAGTTTCAACTCATCGGTTTAGCGCAGTGGTTATCACTATTAATATTTAAAGTCAAAATACTCGCAATCATTTAATATTTATTTTTAAAATCTTTTTTGTCTCTCAAAGACTACGTAAAAATAGTTAATGTTTCATGTGTGCTGGGCGTGTGGAATTTTATATAATAATATGCTCCAATTCTACAGTAAAAAATAATCAAATTGATCTCCTTAATCAGTGAAAGATGCTCTTCATACCATTGAAACACGAATTATTTAAATCTAGTGAAGCAGCAATTAATCTTTTCCGGGCCACGGTCGAAATCCTCGGCCAGCTCCCGGCCAGCTCGCGGCCATGTTCCATGGCCGGACGCTGGCCAGCGCAGCGTGACGATGCTGGTCGGATTTCAACCAGAAACCCCGGCCAGCTCCTGACTTAAAGCCGGGCTCTCCAGCCATAGACTGGCCAGCCCCCGCCATAAATTGCCACCCGGGCAGATGAACTTAAAATTATTCAGGTGTCATTATAGAGCAGTGTTCCGTAAAATTCGAAACGATTCGGAAAATACTTAATGCGTGAGTACGTATGAATTGTTTGCTACATGTGAAGGTCGTTATTGAAAGGGGTTGTTGTGTTCTTCAAATAGAGGTTAGTAAATCGTTTTGAGCACACGGTTTTTTTCATTTTGTAAACGGGCTAAAGAGTTGTTATCTTTCTGGAAATAAATGTATAGGCCGCTAATTGTAAATTTTAGTTTCAGTTCATAATTTTTTTATTTTTAACTCATTTTTTGATAATTAATTTTAAAAAGCTGATTTGCTTTTTCGTTATTTTCGAGGAAATAGTTTTTAATATATTTGAGACATGTAATATACAGTTTAGAAAAAAACTTTAAAAATGTTTATAACCCGTGTGGAAATAGCCCGAGTTAGCCCTAGTTCAACAAGGTTTCTGTTCGGGGACTGGCCGGGCTGTTTGTTTTGTAAGAGCCTAGCCGTGCGCTGGTCGGAGACTCGCCAGGCAAAATTTTTGTCAAAACCCCAGTCGGGGGCTGACTGGGCTCTCATCGGGCAAATTTTGTGATCGAATGATCAAACGGTAGCTGGCCGGGCGCTAAATGGCAATAATAAAATTGTTAAACTCTATTTATAACTTAGTTACTTTTTCTGATTTCATCAAGAAATGGATCTGTACACAAATCTCTAATCGTGATAAATGCATATTAAACATTTTCAAATAGACATTATAATAAAACTATAAATTAATGAAGGCAAAAGCATTATAGAGATACTAAATTTCTAATTGTTTTAACTTTTGTAAACGATTAATAATAAATTTAAAATAATACAATAACTAATATACAATATAAAATCAAATAATAAAAGCCTCGAAACAACGAGTTTTTTCGCGTCATTTTAAAATTACCTTATGCAACTTTCAAAATTTTTGAAAAATATATGATTTACATTTTTTTAAGAAAAAAATTACAAGTTCCATCTTTATGAAAAATTGAAAATGTTAAAAAAAAAATCACATTTTATATCAATCTTAAACGTTGTAAAATAGTATAAGACACCCAAAAACCAAACCTTACACGAAAGTTCAAAAATTTTATTATTAAGAAATTGTCAACATTCACGATCAAATTTCTGAGTTCCGTCGTTAGAAATATTTAATGTTCATAAAAAACTACATTTCCTGTCATTGTACAAAGTTGTCAATAGTCTACAATGGGAAAAAACAAAATATCATACGAAGAAAAATTTTAATCGTTTTAAATTATTTATTTAAAAAGTATTTCATTGATATTCCTGTTAAAAGTTCGTGTATTTTATATTTACATAACGTCGCATAATAATAAATAAAAAAAAAAGAGAAATTAAAATCTAGTACTTTAACTTTTCTGAACTGAAGCTTATGAGGGTGGCTTTTTCAACGAGTTTCAACTTGTCGGATTAGCGCAGTAGTTAGCACTCCCCACTGCTAGGCGTTAGATTTAGGTATAGATATGTAGGTTCGATACCCCGTAGTGTCAGAAATTTTATTTGTAATATAATTCTTAAAAATGTAATATATGTATTTACTCTAAACAGGACTACGAATATTTAAAGTCAAAATACTCGCAATCATTTAATATTTATTTTTGAAATCCTTTTTTAATCTCAACGACTACGTGAAAATAGTAAATGTTTGTTGTGTGCTGGGCGTGTGGAATTTCATATATTAATATGCTCCTTTTCTGCAGTAAAAAAGAATCAAATTGATCCTCTAATTCAGTGTACCTGCTCTTCATACAATTGAAACCCGAAACATATAAATCTGGCAAAGCGCCAATTGATCCTGTCCGGGCCACGGTCGGGCTCCCTGGCCACATGCCGGCCGTGCTCCATGGTCATACGCTGGCCAGCGCAGCGTGACGATTCTGGCCGGATTCCGACCAGAAACCCCGGCCATAGCCCGTCTAAAAATCGGGCTCCCCGACTAGCTCCCGGCTTAAAGCCGGGCGCTCCAGCCGTAGAATGGCCAGCTCCCGACTCAAATGTCCACCCGGGAAATACAATTTCGTTTAATAATCTTCAAAAATTCTGCAAATAACCATTTCAGTTTTAAATGCCACTTTTCATGGAAAAACTGGCTTCTTAAATTTTATTATGTTTTTCGCACAAATTTTTTTCGATAATTGTTATTACTTTTTTATTAATTTTTAGCAATTATATATAAAATATGATACTTTTTAAATGTTTTTTTCATGAAAATTAATACAAATAAAACACGGTATTAAAAGAAGTATTCTATTTAGTACAATTATTCACATTCTAATTTAACACTTGCATACAATTCTTAGTCAGAAATATTAACCAGATGTATCGCACGAGCCAGAGCATTGAAAAAAATTATTATTTGATCGAATCCATTTTGAATCAGGCAGGCTCTACACTTGAAGTTGCAGAATCTCTCAAGAACGAAATATGTTTTTTTTTTTAGATGAAATTAGGCGACACGTATTTTAGCGATTTGTAAAAAAAAAACAATTTGATGGAGTTATGCGTATTTTAATTTGTGGCTTTGTCTTAAAAAAAGCTACATTTTTTCTTTAAACTTATGTAACTTTTGACCTAACTGAGGCATTTCAGAATTCTTTCCAGATTCTGGAAAAAATCCAACACTTATATTTTTTGCAAATTTTTTGTTGATTTTGTAATATCATGGGGAAAATACCTTGTGAGTTTTATGCGGGATGAATAAATTTCCTGGCGAAGAGAATTTTTTTATAAAATAGAATTCTCGCATTTTTTTGCAAACAACAATAGATACGAAAAACGGAGTGTCTATTCAACCAGAATTTTGGAAGAATAGCCTGCCCACAGCGAAAAGCTATTCATCCAGAAATTTTGCAGGAATAGAATGTTTACTTTGATTTAAATTATCTTTGCGTATACAGATCCGATATTTTTTGCCGGGCTTGAATTTTTTATTCCGGCAAATTCTAACATCAAGGAACCTTCTTTTTCGGCAAAATCTTTTTCTACTTTATCAAAATTTTACTATTTTATCAAAAAATTAGGAATATTGATTTGTGAATTCATATGCACAAATTGACATACAATCAAGAGCAACAATTACACTAACAAGGGGAGAACGACAGTTGTAAATTTTTCCGTCGTTTTCGAGAAACACGAGTTTAAAATATTCGCTATAGGCCATACAGAGTTTGGTGAAAAATATTTTCAATTGTCCGATAGCTCAGGTAGAAGTGGCTTCATACCCGGTAGGTTGCGTGTTCGATTCTCAGCAGCTGCACTTTTTTAGTTATTTTTTAGTTATGATTATATATTTATAAAGATAATTTTTTCAACCACTGTTACTTTTAGTGACAGTAAAAAAATACGTTTTAGCGACTAGTCACAGAAGAGTGATTGGTCACATCTCAAACCCCTTGTCCAGCTCCTTACTTTACAAAATACGTTATAGCAATTGGTCACGAAAAACCGATTAATCGTTCCCTGAACCCCTTTTCCAGCTTCCCTTTCCCAAAATTACGTTTTAGCAACTGGGCATAGAAGAGTAATTGGTCAAATAACGAGCCCCTTTTCCAGCTCAGCCTTTCAAATAATACGTTTTAGCGACTGGTCACAGAAGAAGGATTGGTCACATCTCAAACCCCTTTTACAGCTCACCCTAATAAAATACGTTTTAGAAACTGGTCACAGAAGATTGATTGGTCACATCTCCAACCCATTTTCCAGCTCCCTCTTTAAAAAAATACGTTATAGCAATTGGTCACGAAAAACCGATTAATCGTTCCCTGAACCCCTTTTCCAGCTCTCCCTATAAAATAATGAGTTTTAGCAACTGGTGACAGAAGAGTGATTGGTCACATCTCGAACCCCTTTTTCAGCTACCCCTTCACAAAATTACGTTTTAGGAACTAGGCGCAGAAGAGTGGTTGGTCAAATAACGAGCCCGTTTTCCAGCTCAACCGTTAAAAAATATGTTTTTGAGGCTAGTAACAGAAGAGTGATTGGTCACATCTCGAACCCCTTTTCCAGCTTATCCTTTGGAAAAATACGTTTTAACGACTGGTCACAGAAAAGTTATTAATAGCATTTCGAGCTCCTTTTCCAGCTTCTTGTATAAACAGTACGTTACAGCAAGTTGTCGCAGAAGAGTGATTAATCACATCCTGAACCCCGCTTCCAGCTTCTCCCATAAAAAACTAAGTTTTAGCAACTGGCCACAGAAGAGTGACTTGTTTAATCTTGAACCCCTTTTCCAGCTCCCTCTTGACATAAGTACGTTGTAGAAATTGGTCCCGAAAGAGTGATTGAGCTCATCTCGAACCCCTATTCCAGCTCCGCCTTCAAAAATTTTACGTTTTAGGAACTAGGCACAGAAGAGTGATTGGTCCAATAACGAGCCCCTTTTCCAGCTCAACTGTTAAGAAATACGTTTTAGCGACTGATCATAGAAGAGTGATTGGTCCAATCTCGAACCCCTTTTCCAGCTCCCCCTTTACAAAATTACGTTATAGCAACTTATCACCGAAGAGTGATTAGTCAAATTATGAACATCTTTTCAAGCTAAACCTTTAAAAAAATAAGTTTTAGCGACTGGTCACAGAAGAGTGATTGGTCACATATCGAACCCCTTTTCCAGTACCCCCTTCGAAAAATTATGTTTTAGGAACTAGGCGCAGAAGAGTGGTTGGTCAAATAACGAGCCCGCTTTCCAGCTCAACCGTTAAAAAATATGTTTTTGCGGCTAGTAACAGAAGAGTGATTGGTCACATCTCGAACCCCTTTTCCAGCTCACCCTTTGGAAAAATACGTTTTTACGACTAGTCACAGAAAAGTGATTAATAGCATCTCGAGCTCCTTTTCCAGCTTCTTGTATAAACAGTACGTTACAGCAAGTTGTCACAGAAGAGTGATTAATCACATCCTGAACCCCGCTTCCAGCTTCTCCTATAAAAAACTAAGTTTTAGCAACTGGCCACAGAAGAGTGATTTGTTCAATCTCGAACCCCTTTCCCAGCTCCTTCTTGAAATAAATATGTTGTAGAAATTGGTCCCGAAAGAGTGATTGAGCTCATCTCGAACCCCTATTCCAGCTCCGCCTTCAAAAAATTACGTTTTAGGAACTAGGCACAGAAGAGTGATTGGTCAAATAACGAGCCCCTTTTCCAGCTCAACTGTTAAGATATACGTTTTAGCGACTGATCATAGAAGAGTGATTGGTCCAATCTCGAACCCCTTTTCCAGCTCCCCCTTTACAAAATTACGTTATAGCCACTTATCACAGAAGAGTGATTAGTCAAATCACGAACACCTTTTCAAGCTAAACCTTTAAAAAAGTAAGTTTTAGCGACTGGTCACAGAAGAGTGATTGGTCACATATCGAACCCCTTTTCCAGTACCCCCTTCAAAAAATTACGTTTTATCAACTGGGCAGAGAAGAAACTTTTCTTTTTTTCAATAACTTAGAAATAAAGTTATTATTCGCCTTACAAGGAAACTATCCCAGGTGTCCCTCACCGATTTTGATGAAACTGCAATATGTTGTAATACATCGAAAAATAAGAGACACGTATTTTTTTTTATCGG
>NC_046659.1:34820855-34822017 GCF_010883055.1 Belonocnema kinseyi
GGGCCCCCCCCCCTGCTTTCTGTCACTTGTTTTCCAACAAAAAAAATGTCTAAAAATATCGCGATCTTCACAAAAAAGAAGACTAACAAATCCTTCCGGGTGATTGAAAATAAATACAGAGCCTATCAATTACAGTTTGCAGCTTGCATCGCTTTAATGTCTGTATTAGAACTGAAGATAATGTAGTTCCACATTTTTGTATTTTTAAGCAACAATTCTTATTATTTTTTGAATTTCTCAATTGCAACTTGGTCACGACAGTTTTCCTCATACTCATGAATTTTTAAATTTTTTCCATCGCCCCTTGTATAAGAAATAATGCTCTAAACTTGACTGTTCTCAAATTTACCCAAAAATCCTTACTTTATTTTACATTTTTCAGTCTGCTAAGCACAAAATTTTTTTTACACAAACGTCTTTTAGCTCATTAACGTAGAACACTTTCAGCTTTTAAACGACTTTTTTTTGTTGCGCTAGCATTTTTTTTGACTGAGTTGTTAAGCTTCAAAGGCAGATGCCTATAGTTTTCTCGTCGATAGTAGGGGAAAGTATCATCTGGAGACTGAATTTGGCTCATGCAGAGTTGTGAAGTTCTGAACCGCGTTGTCAACCACCTGAATACCTGTCAAAGCAACTATTCGCTTTGCGATATTAGCCTAAATAATTTTTAATAAGGAAACCAATTGAAACAATATTTACCTAATTTTGAAATTTCTTTCATTTAATAGGGCGTACCAGTCACTTAGAATAAAATTATAACTTCCTAATGCAACTTCCAAAAGTTAGGTTAGTCATGCCCGTCTACATTTAAACTAAAGCGTATTTTCACTCCAATCACTAGCTCACTTCACTTCGTTGAATACTGAGGGGATAACAATTGACCAAATGCATGGGAAACGGTTAATTTTTGCTCTATTTTTCTAATATCTTCGTAGAAAGTAATTTTTTTGTATAAGTGCAATTGAAAAATATTTTTTTTTAGGGACTATTTAATGCAATAATAAAATGATAATACTTTTCATTCATGCGTGCGTTAGGATTGAGCGCTGGTTGTCTACCTTTTGAAGCGCGGTTCAAAATTACATTGAAAAACAATTCTTGTAATTTAAATAAATAATTATTAAAATATACACAAGAATGTATACAAATTGTATAACTTTTG
>NC_046659.1:34822117-34832902 GCF_010883055.1 Belonocnema kinseyi
GATAAAAAAAATACGTGTCTCTTATTTTTCGATGTACTACAACATATTGCAGTTTCATCAAAATCGGTGAGGGACACCTGGGATAGTTTCCTTGTTAGTGTATTTAAACATAATTCTTCATTTTCTTAAATATATTTAATTAAAAAGTAAAATCATCATTTTTGTCAAAGTTTAAAAAAAATTCAGTTTCGTTCCCAACAATCGGTATTATTTCTTGGTCCCCGGCGTGTAGACATCTTACCAGCTGATGTGATAGCATGAAATACCCATGTGACACTGATAAAAGTTGACACCCTTCGCTAGCTTTGCTTCGGAGCCTTCGGAGTTACTGTCAGTAAACACAACCTCAATTGCCTAAAGATTTTAATAGATTTTATTAAATGATTTAACACGATGTTTTGAGTCCGAGTAAGTATATTTTTGCTGAGAACTTCTGGACGAGTAGCTATCCGATGTGTGTGGGCTATTCGTCCAGAATTCTGGACAAATAGTCGCTTCGAGACAGGTGGTCTATTCGTACAGAATTCTGGACGCCTAGACACAGCCTACGAAAAAATTTTTAAAATATTTTGCACAGTTAAGAGAGTTCTAGAAAAAGTTCTTTCACTCATTTATGATATTTTGCACCATTTCCGAGAAAATCACAAAATTCAATTTTCATAAGCAAAAGAATTCACTTAACTCTTGGCTTATGGAACCATCCACATTTTCTACAATATTTGAGAAAATTATATTCTCGTATAAAGAAAAACTTCTGAGACTTTTACGAGGGCCAAAAACAATTTTTATCGTCAGAGGATTTTTTTTAACTGAATTTTTAAATTTTGTACTGAAATAATTCAAGTTGCAAAAATAATGTCAAGACAAGTTTTTTTTAACAATATGTTTAAATATAATTCACATTGATCTAGATATTTTTCAATAAAAAGATGGAGCTCTTATATTAAAAAGAAAAATACCTGGGCCCATATTTTTACATTTTTATTATCCATTTATTTAGATTCTTCATTAGAGTCTTCAGGATCCTGGAAAAAATCTGAAATATCTCAACTAGTTAAAAAGTTATATGTGTTTGAAGAATTTTTTTTTAAACAAAGCTACAAATTAAAATACGCATAACTCCTTAAATTTTCTTTCACAAATCAAAAAAATACGTATCGCCTAATTTCCTCTAAAAAAATCGCATACTTCGTCCTTGAGAGATTCTGCAACTTCAAGTGTATAATCTGCCTGATTTGAAACGGACTCGATCATTTGCACAATTTTTGAAGATTATTACAGGAAATCATATTTATAAACATATTAGTAAATAACAAAGTTAAAAAAAAGTTGTGGCTTTGAGAATTGAACACGCAACCTTCCATCTAAGAGAACGAAGCGCCACTGCTGTCTGTGCTACCAGTCGATGGGAATTGAATGGTCGGGAGCCATAAGGGGCTAACCCATAAAATATTTAAAATTAACTTTCTGAGCTTTGGTTTCATCCAATCTGTCCTACGTGTCGTGCTTTTTCAGAAAGTGTAAAAAATGAATTTTACTATTTTTAATAAAATTAAAATGTTCCTTAAAGGGGCTATACCAATTCTTACGTGGTGAACATAAAGGGCTAACCTAGGGCAGAGCATTATAGAGATTCATGATTTTTTTGTAAGTTTCGAAAGGGTTAAGAGAAGAATACTTGTCTGCACTGCCATCTGTCAGTTCTAAGGTAGATATGGATACTACAAACATGTTTTTGCGTTTATTTGACATTAAAAACTACATCTAAAAACCATATGTTTGACAATAATTAACGTGTGTGAGTATTGTTCGTTTGCACATAATTAATTATTAAAATTATCCACGAATTACACTATGGTCATTATCACAGACATTTTTCGAAGCAGCTTGAAAACCCGTTCCATCAAGGAGGGTTTTCGCGTGGAAAAATGAAATAAGTGTCAATCATATGTTCAATGTAGCGCGAATATAGCCATGCCTTAAGAGTTAGCCCTTTAGGTTGGCCAACCTTTTGGGAAAACCTGCGGGAAACTTTTGAGAGCCCACAGTCGAAGAAATATTATAAATATTGATCTGAAACCTTGATATGCTGTAGATTATACTATTTTCTGTCAGTATTGTTATCACTAACAAAAAATTACACGTAAATAACAGATGATGCAGTTTTTCCGTTCTCCTGACAAATTTTCCGAATAAGGGTTAGCCGCTTATGGTTCCCGACCATTAAAGTGTTTATCGTCAAACTGCATATGGCCTGTGCAGAATATTGGAAAGTCAATTTTTTCTAAAACTATAAAAAAGCGCATATTATTCACTGAAAGAAAGGAATTGCTGGCAAAATCATATTGCGCGTTAGATCAGCCATCGATATTTTAGCCATACAGATTGCTGATCTAACCTGCAATATAACTGTATCAGTAATTCATTTCTTTCAGTGTTGCTTTGAAAAAGTAATTCATTATAAAAATTATGAACTGAAACTAAGATGTACAATGGGTGGTCTCCCTTTAATATTCATCAGTTTATAATCAAGAGTTAAATGTGATTAACCGTTTAAGCATCTGCTTCTTTGTATAAGTGACAGAAAGTTTTGTATGTATCTAATAAATTAAGTATAATAATAATATCAAAAATAATTTTTTTTTTAATTTCTCTAAAAGATTTGGCATTCACTTCAATTAACATTTTCCGAAACTCTGATATAGAGTTTATATTCTGCGATGTATTTTACATCTAGTAAAAATAGTTCATTACATTTTATAAGCAGACCTTTCTGACTTCCATTGAACTCTCTTCCATTTACGCTACTCTTGAATAAGTTTATTACATTTTATTAAAATTATGTTTTCCGTGTAGTATGTACTATTTTAAGCATTAATTTCAATTGCCTTGCAGTGAGACCTGGAAAAATAAAACACCGGCGGGGTCGCATCACTTTTAGTAAGCAGAGTTTTCTGCGTTCTGATGATTATGTATAATAAAATTGTTAACTAGTTTCAGTACATATAACTTATGTAATTCTCACTTATTATGGTTTTTGTCGTATGACAATATAAATAATTTGACAATTTAAATATTGTCTTTCGATTACATTATATACGTAATTTAAAGTTTAAAAACTTCACAAAATAATTGCACAATGTAACTGGATAAGGAATAACGTGAAAAAGTGCAGTATGCCAGATTGAACAGCTTCTAACGAATTGCAGTTTTCCTCTGAGAAGCATCTTCACGCGTTTTTGGTGATGTGCACAATACAGAGAAATTATTTCGGATGAATGAGTCTCTTTTCAGAGACGTCCCCGGGTGAACCAATTGGAACTTCCGAAAGCCGGAAGTCGGGTAAAGGATCCTTATTGTGTAGCAAACAAGTAATCTAATAATCGGTTTCGCATATCAACTCAAGAGGAATCACTATGCTTATATTGTTGATGTGACCTGCAGAGGGGCGGAGAACACAAAACCTTAAAATCCAGGTACAGAAAATTTTCATTCACAAAAGAATTTTCGAGAAAAATAACAACTGGGAATGAAAAGGCAACATCAAAGTAATAAATCAACATAAAATACACTTACTCATGTGTTTGCATATGGATTCAAACTAAAATAAAGTAAAATTACTACCAGAGTGGTCATAGAATGTGAAATAGACAATTTAAATATTTTTTAGGACATTTTTTACAGACAATTTTCATAAAGTTAAACAATTTAAATCTGAAAATGATTTATTTATAAAAACTTAAGAAATAAAATTGTGTAATTTTTTATATTTGAATTTGAAAATATTTGATTTGTAATTGAAACGACTTTAAATATTAAATTGTTATATTTTTAAAACTGCCAAGTTGTATTTTTGTATTTGGAACTGAATGATTTTAAGGTGTAATTTATAAAAAGCTTCAATAATGTAAGATTCTACACTTTTGAAAGTTAAAATAATAATTTAAATGTGTTAAGCTATTACAATAACGCTTTAAAATTCAAATGGCAAAATTTAAATTCTGTATTTCTTAATAGAATTTTGGAATATGATTCAATTTGAAATTCACAGCGTTTGAGTGACTCAATCTGCAGTTAATAATTAATAACGCGCTCAAGAATCTGAATCTGAAATCGTACAGTTTGAACTAGTTCATGTTCAATATAATAATATATAACGTTTCAATATGGGATATTCAATAAAATAATCTTATGTTAATTATTTGAACTGGCATGCCTGAACCCCAGGTGAAAATACAGGACGAGAACAGTTTTGGCCCAGTACAGGCTGCCGAAGTTCCAGTACTGGCGGCTGGCTGTATTGCACCAGCAGACTGCACACTACTGAATGAAAGTACTATTCTATTCCTGCCTCATCACTGGAATAATAAAATGCCGAATTTAATTAAAAAATGTTAAAGATAATTAATTTGTTTTGGGAATGCATCTACATTATTATCGCAGAAAAAACTGGGGGTTCGCTAAAGTTACGGCTCAAACAAAAGATGGTATCATTTAGAACTTGAGCTCCAAAAGATATCTGTAGAGAGGAAAAAGGGTTTATTTAGAGCGCTCTTGAAAATAACATGGATGCGCATTCACAAGACACAAACCGAACGCTTTCAAAGTAGGGCTGGTAAGTTAGGGATCTATTTATAGTTATCAATCGATGTCTTGAGACGAAAAGTTTCTTGAATTTGAATATGCCTTTACATTGACAACTTTGCTACATAATACGCAAATGATATTTATAAATAGTTTCAATTACAACTGGGATCATTTAGAACAGGGACCTTCAGCGAGGGGAAATTCAGCCGCAAATACTCATTTGCCACTTGTCTCGTTTACACCACCACGAACCTTTACTCATGCAAGAGTGAGACGGAATTTTTCCGTACAATTATAATTTAACAATCATTTCAATTTAATTTTATAATTAATTTGCTCACCTCGCTTTCCTGTACTCTATGATCAAGCAGGAAAAAGTGATAAAAAACTAAATTTTAATAGAAAGCAAGTATTTTGTCTGCAAATTATAATTTAGCCGCTTAAATTAACATAAATATTACGTAACAAGTCCTTATATTATAAATGATATTTCTGACGCTTCGGAGATTCAAACCTATAGCTATAATTAAATTTAACGCATTATCAGTCCCCGTGTAGAAATTTCCTCGGTTGGCCCTAATAAAACAAGGTTTTTCTCGCATCACGTAGTCCGGGGCCGGCCGGTTTGCTGGCCGGGCCAACCCTGGTTATATCCCATGGTCGGGAGCCGGTTGAAAACTGGTCAGGTTAATGTTTTTGTAGAAATTACACATTATTTAAGAGCCGTGATATTACCAAAGGCGTAACTTTGGACGCTAGGTGAATTATTATTTGAAAATTATAATGTAAAGATTTATTAGATCAGTGAAACAGAAATGAGCTTTTTTAAATTCTAAAAAAAAAAATTAAATTTTTTCGAATAATTTAACTTTTTAAATGTAACTGTTATCGATTCTCCTATGCGCAACAACAGAAATGATACAATTTTCATAAACTTCTCTATATTTAGACAATGTTTATTCTGTACACTTTCAAATTTGCTGCCATATATAACGCCTAATGCGGCTGGCGTCTGCATAGACACTCGGTAATTTTCAGTTTCGCACCTGGAACGAGGATTCTCCTTGCACTTACGTCGCGTCGTCTCTTCGAAGTTCGCAAATAAAATCGAGACTCGCGGTTAAAATCAACCTTATTTCAGTAATAAGTTTAAAACCCCCACTTAGTGCGCGAATAATAATTATTTCAAATTAAAATATAGTCTTGTGTATACAGTTTTTACTTTCTTCCTTCCTAACCTTAAATGACAACATGGTTTCCAAATTGTTATGAGATTCTATCATCAGGGAATAAAATTCTACTCCAATTTTCTTGCCAGAATTGGTTCACTTGATTTTACTTTTAAAGTTCATCGCAATCTTTACGATGAGCCCTGAAAGACAAAACAAGTTACCAATTTCTCGCCTGAAGCAACATTTCTTAACCGCTTTTTGGCCGGATTACCCGACCGGATCCCGGCCGGTATTGAAGCCGGAATCCGACCAGTTTACCGTGACGTTTTTAGCCGGATCCCGGTCAGATTCCCCGACCAGCGCCCGGCTTAAAGCTGGGATATCCGGCCCGGACCCGTCCGGATCCCTGATTGGATTCGTACACGAGTCGGGAACCCTAACCATTAGTCTAACCTATTAAATTGGAAGTAAGTAAAAAAAAAAAAAAAATTTTCATAAGTTCAAGCTCAAGAAAATCAATAACCGACTGAAAAAGTCGAGAATAAATCATTATTATTTCACTTAATTTTAGTTTTGAATAAACAATCGATTGTAGTTTTCTACAGATTATAAGATTTTTTATATTGAACAAAAATTATTTTCCAAAAAACATTCATTCAAAGAAAATTTACCTTTTTTTTACTTCCAGACTTTGATTTAACTTACACGGAGAACATTTGGTTAGGAAAATTTACCGAACTTTTAAGTATAATTGGGATATATGGACCAAAAGGAGAATGTTTGACATTATTATAATAATTTTTATTGCGAAATGTTAAAGAATAAATGTCAGTTCGGTAACTTTAAATTATGCAATGGCAATAATTCCCTTAAAATCGGTTACAGAATGATAATTTTCGGTTATTCTTTCTAGGTAAAAAATGTATTATTTACTTAAAGATTTGGTTAAGTTTTAAATGGATTCCAGAGAAAAATTAATTTTTGTTATGTTATAATCTCCTGCATACTTTATGAAAAATTGTCCACTGTAAGCGAGCTTTTAATTTTCTTACGTTAGACTTTATTTGACAGTTTGGTAAACCGATAGTTACGCAGTATCTTCCATCGCCTGCACAATCTTTCACGATCGTATGCAAGTACTGAGCACCTCGAAAATATTCACCAATTTTCTAATTTGTAAAAAGGTGTTGAATTTTGAAATTACTTACAGTCCGCATTGTCGCTTTGTATTCATTAATAAATATTAGTTTGTAAAATTGCAAAATAATATAAGATTTCATTAAAGTAGGAAATTAAAAATGTAATTACCATGAATCAAAGTTGACGCCCCTGAGTGCTGCAATTTAGTGGTTTTTGTCATGTTAGAGGTTTTCCTACTAAATTTTTAGTTTTTCTTTTGTTCAGTGAGAAGAAAAAATTGTTTTCCACGTCTTCAGTAGGAAAAACTGGGTTTAATTGATTTATGAGGAAATTTATTATTTGTAAGAAATGAAAAAAAATTCTCAGTAAAATAAATTCTTTATATTCCTAAAACCTTATATCCTCGTGATCATCACTTTTTCGTACCTTATTCCTTTTTGAAATTAAAATTTGCAATTAAAAATTTTAATTGTTCATATCTTGAATAGTTTCAAAATTTTAGGGATTGCGTGTGATGACTTATTATCTTAAAATCAATCAAATTTAAGAATTTTTATTTATATATTTTTAAAATTGAAAAGTTTTAAATTTGGCAAATTAAACGTTGAAAATTATGCAAGTTTGACCATTAAAACAGTTTATATAATGATGATTCACAATAAAAATATCTTCAATTTGGAAGATGAAGAGTCAAAATTTAAGTTTAGATCTTCAAAATTATCCAGCATTTTTATTTACTCGAAGCATCGTGGGGCATAGTCGACACCCTCCTGGGGCAAAGTCGACACTTGACTATAATGTTAAAAAAAAGGTCACATTTGTTTAATTTTTATTATTGTATAACCAACTAAGTTCTCGATCCAACAATACCTCATACGTTCTCAAACGTAATTTCTTTAAATTAAAAAAACGACGTGAAAAGAAAGTGTCGAAAGTGAAAGTGAAAGTGTTGAAAATTATGCAAGTTTCACCATTAAACCAGATTTAATTTTGATAATATGCAAATAAAACTTTCTTCAATTTGAAAGATGTAGAGTTCAAAACTTAAGTTTAGATCTTCAAAAGTATCCAGAATTTTTATTTAAACATTTTTAATATTGATGAGTGTTTAATTGTGAGTATCTAAAATTAAATTATGTAAAAAAACATTCGAAATTACATGATAAATTGCACATATTAAAAATTAAAGTATCGTTAATTGCAAATCTTGAATAAAGACTTATTCCACGAAGAGATATTCAAAATTTTCTTTAGTTTTGTGTGTTATTTATATTTTTATATACATAAGTTTCATGCAATATAATTAATAAATCCTGTAAAGCATGTTAGCTTGTATATTCGATTTAATTCCTGAAATTTTAACCTAATTCGATTCCATAGATTTTATATAAACTTAATTTTCAGGTTTTTACTGTACAATTTTAATGGCTTGAATATTCTACATCAAAAAGATTTTTAAAAAGTAGACGGTGCAAACATTTAAAATATTAAAAATCAAATAATTGAGGGTTTCAAGGTTAGAAAATTCTAAATAAAAAATCATTCAATATTTTTATTCACTTCTCATCAATTTAAAAACCGACTCATCAATTAAATGTTACAATACAAATTTTTGCTTAAACAAGCCCCATATATTTTTGCACGGCCCTGACCCTGATTTTTAATAGTGTTAATATTGTGAAAAGCGTGCAAGTGTATCATATGTAATGTATTATAATTTAATGTAATTGTTTAAGATAAATTGCGTATGTGCAAGTGTACGAAATTGTATTCTGATTAGCTATGACTGACTAATGTGTATATATAGGTTGTATGCTGTTTATTATTACACCATTAAGCCATTTCCCTTTCAGGGTAGGCGTGACTCACTCGGTGGAGAAAGGAGTAATGTGGGGAAGGGATAGAGAATTTTCAGATTGATCCAGAATTCTCGTGTTATTTATGTAAATAACACGTTCGTTCCGCAACACTGCTCCGACCCAGGTTGCTAATCAATCTCTCTAGCAGTCACCCCAAGTGAAGATCCTCTCAAAGTCGTTATGTAAGGTTCCCCACTTGGGTCTATTAGTGCACAAGGTCTTTTGTTTTAGGCCTCATTCACTCTAACTAAATTCTTTTTATTAACTATTTTTCGCCATACTTTCCTGTCCTGGCATACTTCTCTAGCTTCTTTTATGTTAATGCATTTTTTCATGCAGACTCTCGTGTTTCTGTGACTTCTTACGTCTCTTCTAACTACCCAATGGGCACAACGTTTAGTGACGTCTTTACGACATCGTTAGGACATCTTTACGATAACTTTACGACATCCTATGTCCATGTCGTTAAGGTGTCTTTACGGCATCGTAAATACGTCGCATAAACTGACGATGTCTTTCCGACATCGTAAAGACAGCGAAACGACATGGACATAGGATGTCGTAAAGTTGTCGTAAAGATGTCGTAACGATGTCGTAAAGACGTCGCCGAATTTTGTGCCCACTGGGTAGGGTCTCATTCACACATTCTAACCATTCATTTCCGCGGTCTACCTCTGGGCACAATGCCATTCACTTTAGCCATGTGTCTACTAGCGTCTCTTCTGCACCAAATTCTTTTAGAATGATCTCGCTACTTACTTTGTCCATCAGAGTTTTTCCGCATATCAGGCGCATGAATCTCATGTCTTTTGCGTTAATTTTACTCTTATCGTTTTCTTGATAAGTCCATATCTCGCTCCCGTATAGTACAGTCGGTACAAATATAGAATTATGTATTGCCATTTTAGCTTTATTTAATATATTTCTACTTCTGATAAGGGGACCTGCTCTACCAATAACCTTCTTAACTTCGTTTATGCGTCTACCTAATTCCTCATCTATCTTCCCCTACCTAGTAAACAAGCTACCAAGGAATACGAACTTATCAACTTGTTCAATTCTCTCATCATTTAATAAAATATTGCATAGGGTTTTCTCACTCTTTCCTTCGAACACCATAGTTTTTGTTTTATTTGCGTTAATTTTTAGGCCCATGCTCTTCATGCTTGCATCTAGTTTATTTAACATTCTTTGTAAGTCTTCTATTGACTCTGCCATAACAACCTTATCATCTGCGAACGCTGACCCACGTACCCTTACTGTTTCGAGATCCGCACCCTCTTCGTCGGAAAGAGATATTCTTACACACTTGTCCATAAATAATATAAAAAACCATAAAGACATAACGCATCCTTGCCTAACTCCGTGAATTATATCGAAACAGTCACTCAATTTCCCATTCATCCTTACACTCGCTTTGCTACCCGTATACAGTACAAGTCCGATAGCTTTCCAACTTCGGGGTTCTAGGGGCGAAAAATTCCAGGATTTACGGACTTATCGGATGCCCCTTATAGCAGCACGATATTAGGTGCGCGCATGCGTAAATCATGGGCGCAAATCATTAGCAAAATATCACACGTAGTGGGAGAACCACAATTAGGGTACATGCCGTACGAGTGATGCCGTTTTAAGGGGAGTGTACAGTTATCGGACGGCAAGTTATCGGACTTCTACTGTATATTGTTTTTATAGCTTATAGGAGCCATCCATTGACTCCATACTCTTTCAGGACTTCCCAAAGTATATTCTGTTATTTTCCTTAGCTAAATATTTGATCTGTACATGATTTTCGTGGCATAAACTTACATTGGACTTCTTAAATGTTTGCTTCTGTTATTTTCATTACCCTACGAACAAGTATTTTTGAGTATATTTTACTTACGGTACTGAATACAGTCTGTCAAGTTGAAGCGTGGGTAACTTTTTTGGTAAAATATTTTATTTAAACGCATGTTTTTACATGGAATTACATTTGTCAAGGTGTCGAGCAAAATGCTTTTCTGTTAGTATTTTGTCCAATCACC
>NC_046659.1:34833002-34842024 GCF_010883055.1 Belonocnema kinseyi
TGGTAACAAGATGAGAATTGAAAGCAAACTGAATGTTAAATCAAAAAGCATGAAAGAGGGAGCTCTTCTCAATATTTTGACACCAAAATCATGTCGATACACTTTACCGATTGCGAGTAAAGCCACCCACGCTTTAACTTGACAGACTGTAAGCTAATCCCTCTGTAATGATTGCAGTCGCTTTTATCTCCCTTTCTTTTGTATATTGGTACGATTTATCGTTTTTTTCCAATCGTCTGGGACGTCTCCCATCTCGAAACATAAATTTATTAATTCACACAGTCTATGTGGTATGCACTCACCACCGCGTTTAAGCATTTCAGCGTTAATACCGTCCACCCCGGCAGCCTTACCGTTTTTCAAGTTCTTAATTTTATCCCTAAACTGAGTGACACAGACTTTCTCAGTTGAGTTTTCTATCGCATCGTGTTCAACATCGCAGTTGCGGTGTCCTATAGCTTCATCTCCGAATTGTCTCCTAAAATAGTCTCTGAAAGCCTCTGGTATTCCGTCTGTACCATGTACCATCTCCCCCCTACTATTTCTCATGTTGACAAATTCTGTACTTCGGTCTTCTTTCATTTTTTTATAAAGCAGTTTCTTGCTTCCTTCAAAGTCGTTTTGTATATTCATCTCTTCTTCTGCTCTAATTGTATCTGTGACTTTCCTATAAACCCTGTTATATTTTCTACCGAGTCCTCGACATCGTTTCACCCAACTTTTCATTAATCTTTATCTAACGTTCTATATATTTTATAATTATATCTATTAACGTGTCAACTACCAAGTACAGTATTAATTAAAGTACAGTTCGGTAGACATTGGTATTAATTTGTCACACTTTCATGTTTGTAAATGAGGTATGATCAAATTTCGTTTTACCCAACTAGAAGTGAAACTTTATCAAAGTGTCCATATGTCCCGAGTTTACCCAACTGAGTTTGATAAAGTTTCTCGAGTTATTTTTCTCCGTGTACAAATTTTTGAAAAATGACGATCTGTACAGTGCAAATTGCGTTAAATTTTTTTCTGTTTCACTCCTTATTACAAACTTTTCACACATACATGAAATCGAATCCTTTCTGATAATTTGCATATATTTTCACGATGGAACGTAGACATTTTTCATGAACTTCGGGACCTCATCTAGAGCTAACGCTGAATCTATGTAGGCCCTACTAGATTTTCTAGTATGGTTCTAGTGGGGCAGCCCGTCTACAACCTGATTAAAGTGTAGGGCTCCTTTTGGGCTCTTACACGGTGCTTTCACGCTACTGGTAGCCAGTACTTTTATCTATTCATTATTGCACGACTGAATATCGTCCGAATATGATTTATAATTTGAAAAATTAGAATTTCATTCAAATATTTTGGTTAATTTTAACACCCACTACTGCTATACTTTAACGATATGACAGAAAAGATATTTAAAAAATAAATAACAATTGATTGCGAGTATTTTTACTTTAAATATTAATAGTCCTATTGCAAGTGAGTACATATATCACATTTTTAAACAATATATTACAAATAAAATTTTTAACGCTACGGAGTATCGAACCTAAATCTTTATACCTAAAATCTATCGCCTAGCAGTCGGGAGTGCTAATCACTGCGCTAAGCCGACAAGTTGAAACTCTGTGAAAAAGCCATCTTAACAAGGTACAGTTCAGAGAAGTTAAAGTTGATGACAGAACGGATCGGCACGTATAAATAGACAATATAGGCTGCCAGCACTGGCTTAACATTGGACCGATTTAAATAAAACATGGTTTGCCGAGGTAAAAGTGACACTTGGCCTAGTAATATTCCGTGACTTGGCTAGACTTTGATTGATCTTCTTGAAACATGGTTCCACGTACTAAAAGTGCGACTTGGCACAATAAAGTTTCGGTACTGGGCCAGGCATCAGTGAAGGATCGAAAAATATAAATAGCCAATATAGGCTACCAGCACTGGCTCAAAATTTGGCCGATTTAAATAAATAATGGTTGGCCGTGGTAAAAGTGACACTTGGCCCAGTAATGTGGCGTCACTGGTCCAGACTTTGGCTGATCCCAGTGAAACGTAGCTCCCCGTACTAAAAGTGAGACTTGGCGCTATATAGTGTGGCCTTTGGCTGCCAACATTAGACCAACAATGGGCCGTTTATTCAGCTCCGGTAATTTGCACTTGGATGACAGGGTCCCTATCAGTTTTTTCTACACTAGGTGTTCTGATAGGGGTCCCAATCAGTTTCTTCCAGATTAGATGTTCTGAAAGAGGCCTTAATCAGTTTTTCTATAATAGATATGCTGATATAGGGGCCTTATTAGAGCCCAAATTGAAATAGGGAAACATAAGAAATTTTCTGAACAGTTTTGTAGGTTTATGGATAACGACAAATTTTTTTAATTCGATATCTCAGCAAAAAATACAGACGTCTGTGCAAACTTAACGTCAATTGAAAGGTAAAAACTTGTACTTTAAGACGCTTCTAACAGTTTTTTGAAAAAAAGGAATGTCGCGATGCTACATAACCCCAAATATAGACCGAAGTCAGGCATTTTGCACTTTTAGGTTAGGATATCTCGCAAACGAGAATGTTATCTAATGGCGTATCTTTTCCCACACGTGGGACGAAATTTTCATAGCGGTGCGGTGGTGTTAAAAGTACCAACATAAATAAATAAATAAAGTTCTTATTTTAAATTGCATGGAAGTAACTTTCGCAGAACATAGAAACAAAATAATATGCAGGGTGTCTAAAAAGTCCCGGTACGGTTGGATATTTCCTCAGGTAAAATATTTTTCAAAAAAGTGAAGGTCATTCCTGAAGTAAGTTTCAACGAGTAATTCAATGGTGACCTTCATTTTGACCTTAAAGTCGACCTCCATGGTTTTTTGCAGGTTAACTTTGTATTTTTAAAATGGAAACCCCCTTTTTTCACATCTTCAATCGATAGAGCGGAAAATTCTACGCTCAGGTACGTACCCAAGTCATAGGTCAATTCTAACGTTCAAGGTCAGTTAGAGGTTATTTAAAATTAACATAGTTTTTAAAGAAGTCAGTGTAATTCCTGAAGTAAATTTTAACGAGAAATTCATTGGTGCGCTCTGTATTGATCTTGGTTACAGCGTTTTGAATATTGTAAAATCATAAGGAAATTTTTCATCAAAAGTTCCAGGTGTTCTGGTGAGAGTTCTGTTCCTCCCCAAGGACTTATACAGTCCTATACCGTTTTTCGATACCTAAGTCAATACATAAGGCGATACCATAAGCCATATACCGTTTCAACATACGAATATTACGAATCGAAACTAAATTTACGTATTACGAGTACATACTTACAATCTTTCGCTAAAAGATTATTATGGCGCAAGCTAAACTTTCGGAACGAGAGACAGTATCTGTATTAATAATACGTGGTTGGGGAGATCGACTTCGATCTTATGATCAAGTTCGGTTGCTTTTTAATCGCACTTTTCGTAATGGAGAAGGGTTAAATCCTGTCTCAAAATCAACAATTGAAAAAACTGTAAGGCACTTTATAAATCATGGATCTATCAAGGACCTTTAGAGAACTGGTCGACCAAAATCTGCAAGATCTGAAGAGATGCAGATGGACAAAGCCTAAGCATTTGTTGAAAACCCACAGCTTAGTTTACGTCGAGCTAGTGATGAGCGTGACGTTGCTCCTGAGACAGTGCGAAATATTTTAAAAAGCAATAATTTCCATCCTTATAAAGTTCATCTGGTACAAGAGCTCAATGAAGACGATCCTGATCGCCGGGTTAAATTTTGTGAAATTATGATGGACAGAATTGATAGAGATTCCATGCATATGAAGAGCTTCTCAGAAACCAAATTGTACCAAGAATAGGGGAGATTACAGGCGATGATTTTTAAAATAGCTGATCCTGATCTGACGCCTCTCAACTATTTTCTTTTGAGTTATTTAAAGAGCAAAGTATACCCAATGCAACTGCAAAGCTTAGACGAATTGCGGAATCGGATTCTGCAACAGGCTACTTTGATTGATAAGGAGATGATTCGTAATGCTGTATCTCATTTTTACAATCGCATAGCTTTTTGTCAAGAAGAAGCTCAAGGTTTTCAGTTCGAACATTTTCACTGAAGCGTGAGAGGAAAGGGAACTCACGCTAATCAAGCACCCCAAAAGGAACAGAATTTACGACGTCCACGTCGTTGTTCCTGGGTAATGCTACACGTAAACGTAAACTGCTTGGAAAAAACCTTGAATAAACCTTGCAGATCATCATCAAGATCAATACAGAGCTCAGCAATGAATTTTTCGTTAAAATTTACTTCTAGAATTGCACTGACCTCTTGGAACACTTTGTTAATTTCAAATAACCTACAATTTACCTATGACTTAGGTACGTACCTGAACGTAGAATTTTCCGCTCTATCGATTGCAGATGTAAAACAAGGGGGTTTCCATTTAAAAAAACAAAGGTAACCTTCAAAAAGTCATGAAGGTCAACTTCAAGGTCAAAATGAAGGTCACCATTGAATTCCTCGTTGAAGTTTACTTCAGGAATTGCACTGACATTTTGGAAAACATTGATAATTTCAAATAACCTCAAACTGACCTTGAACGTTACAATTGACCTATGCATTTTGAATGCAGTTCTATAGCATTAAAAATGCACCACAAAGAATTTGTAATGCCTACGCCAGTGACCCACGCTAGGTCTAAGAAACTTGACATTCGTCACGGTAATAAAGATCGAACGTATCTCGACGAAAGAACATAAACTTTAACTATAATAAATAATGGATATTTTAAAGTAAAACGATTTTGTTGTTTAATTTCTATAATCATATTCACCTTTATTACAACTTTCTACGATAATCAGAAGCTAAGAACGTGACACTGATTATGATTATTTATAGCAGAATAAGTTATTGTTTCAACAAAAAGTGACTGACGCCATATCTTTGCACAAGACTCACTTTATTCGTGTACTAATTTTGAGCACACCTTCTTTTAAATCGCTAAAGACACAGCAGGTGATTCATATTGGAGTATACCTGTACTAGAGTATCTTTTGTCTTTTAATAATTTTCGAAAAAATCACTTGTTGTCAATAAAAAGGGGTTTTTATTGTTACGGTATTTCTTTGATCGATGTTTTTCTCCAAATATATAAACTTTATTAAAAAATAATATACCAATGAAAGTATGCATCTCTGGGAGCGGGCCAACTTTTGTTTAAAACTTTTTCCTTTAAAATCAATTTCAAGAAATTACACCTGAATGCCCGACGACTTCGAAGCCGCCACTCAGAGTCACGTTAGTTAACTGCCAAAAATTCGCACCTTTGACAGGTCGTCACAGGTAAACGCATCCACTCACACCTGCCAGGCACCCATTTTTACGTTCCTCATTATCAGACGAACATCTCATGTGAAAATTGGCCTTATCCATATCACGTTCCCATTTACGTTGTGAGCCGATGGTCTATAACCTACTCGGTTACATTAACCAATGTATTTGGCTGTCGCAACCGAGTGTCTCTGCTACGCTAACTATCCTACTCGGTTACAGTAACCAATGTACTTGGCTGTCGCAACCGAGTGTCTCTGCTACGCTAACTAACCTACTCGGTTACAATAACCAATGTAATTGGCTGTCGCAACCGAGTGTCTCTGCTACGCTAACTATCCTACTCGGTTATAATAACCAATGTAATTGGCTGTCGCAACCGAGTGTTTCTGCTACGCTAACTTACCTATTCGTTTACAGTACCCAATGAACTTGGCTATCGCAACCGACTTTCTCTGCTACGCTAGCTAACCTACTCGGTTACAGTAACCAATGTACTTGGCTGTCGCAACCGAGTGTTTCTGCTACGCTAACTTACCTACTCGGCTACAGTAACCAATGCACTTGGCTGTCACAACCGACTGTCTCTGTTACGCTAACTATCCTACTCGGTTACAGTAACCAATGTCCTTGGCTGTCGCAACCGAGTGTCTCTGCTGCGCTAACTAACCTACTGCATAGGGATGCATAGCCTTTCGCAATTCATCTAAATTTTTATTAAATATAGTTTGGTTCCCTATTATGGTCAGCAACTCTTTTATTTCTGCTGTTCTCGGCAACGCCAAAGTCATAGATTCAATCACATTCTCTATAAAAAAAAGATTTAAGTTCAAACCTTTAATGCTGCTCCACAGACAGAAATATTCCGTGCTCACTGCATTCTCCGTAATAATAATCTATAATAACAATCTAAAAATCATTCTCCACATAATAATAATGAATAATCATAATAATGAAAATGAAATATCATAACGGACGTCCCTCGACTGTTTTTTGAAACATAATAACAAACAAAGTTTATTGTGCTGAATAAAAATGTTACGCATGCGCATTATATTGAGGTTAGGGTCGCTTTTCAGCTCTCTCTCTCATTCTGGTAATGTACATCTTTGTCGTATGGATGCTGTCGGTAAGCACTCTAGAATAATTATGGGAGAGAATTGAATGGAGTCGAAGCGAAATGACGCTAACAACGATTCTAGCGATGGCTTCTTTCTGAACTGCGCAGTCGTCGGTACCTTCGACTGCTCTTACTGCCAAACCTGCGCAATTCTGCTAAAATTATATTTCTACTCGGTTAAAAACTTGCAACTCAACTTGGTTCACTTTTATCAAGTTCAAAAGCACTTGGTTGAAACTTATCAACTTCAATTTGTTAGATTTAGCTACTAAGAATGTTAAAAAAGAACCCGGTAAATTTGATTGATTAAAAACAGACAATATCTTTGAGAAAAAATAATAAGCATATTGATAGTGTAAGAAGTGACTAGTTTGCTTGTGAAAATATACCTACTAGATGCAGCTTGGTTAAAATTGATCACAAAGCATTTGTTTGCTTTTAAACGAAAAAATCGTTTTACTTTAGCAAAGAGCTACTCATTTAAATTTTGCGGAGTCAAACACGGTTCTGGCAACCAAGTAATGTGTTATTTTTTACCAATTGACTTAAACCGTTTTAGCTCGGCTGTGATAGCAACAAGCACATGATTACTTACAACCATTACTCTGTTTTCTTTAAATAATATGTCCTTAACCGAGCTATTTATCCAGCTCGGTTAACGGTTCGCTTTCTCAGTGTTCTCTTGACTTTCTTTCATATCATGCGATGTTTGGCTTCAAATGTTCATTTCAGTTGTTTTTTTTTGAATTTTGAAAATGCTCTAACTCTGATAATTTTCTTTTTATAAAAAAAGTCAGAGGGATAAATTATTTGAGTTTTGAAGTTCTGTAAATAACTGTGCATAGAATTTTTACATCTTGAAAAAATGTGGTTTCAAACATTTTTTGTACGATCAAATTTTGAATTTCCAACTTTTTGACCAAATCGAAAAAGTTGTTATCATAATCTTGTAGGGCTTTCGAAAAGCAACATTTTTTCAGACATTTTTTTCATATCATGCGTTATTTGGCTTAAATTGTTCATTTTAGTTTGTTTTTCTGGATTTTGAAAATGCTATAACTCTAGTAATTTTTGATTTTTTCAAAAAAAGTCATAAGGATAAATTGTTAAATATGTTTAATTCTATGAATAACCGTACAGAGAATTTTTGAATTTTCAAAATAGTGGTCTTAAAAATATTAAAAATGTGCCCACTTTTTGAATTTTTAACGAAAATGGCTGGTTAACGAAGTTGACCTTCAGTTTAGGACACTAAACGAGTGTATCAAAGGGCAATCTGATAGAATAATTTTTTTAAAAGTTATCGTGTTCACAGACAGACAGAGATACATACAGACACACCGATATACAGACATACATACATATATACGTACCTACATTCATATATACAACATACAGATATACAGACATCCTTATACTCAATAATTTCAATTTTTTAAAATTATCCTCTTGCAATTCAGACAAAAATTTAAAGTAAAAAATTCTTTTCACAAACACAATAAAAATCTTAAAAAGAAAAAATGGCCTCTTCCATTTGAAAAAAATTGTATCCCTTCTAACTTAATAAAACCCTGAAAAATACAAAATGTACTGCCCATTTATTAACAAAAATGAAAACCAACATTTTCTCAATTCAAGCTTGCTAAAAATGTTAAAAATACAATACTTTCCATTCTTCCTCTCAATAAAAATTTAAGCCCAAAACAGTTCCTCTTGCATATTGGACAAAAATTAAATACAACAATTTATTTGATTTTTTATATTTGGGCTGTTTCAAAACAATAATTTTTATTGTTATTTAAGGTTGCAATAAACATTATGACGTTAAAAATTTAAACGTGGTATTATGAGATTTCTACCTTTCCAGGCTTTCTATTTTAAATAATTTAATTTCAACTGTCTAGTTTTGAATATTTGATTAACCATTCACAGATTGATTACAAAAGGTTTTTTTGAAAGTATTATGCAATATTTTGTAAGGTATATATGATCGGTGTTGCTCTAAAAAATACGATACTCAATACTTGAGAGGCTTCTTATTTAGAAAAATTTTACTTCGGCAAAATCTATAGACACCTGGAAAACAACCTACAATTGTCAGGGCATTTTTTTACAGAATTTCAGTAGACGCCCTTTGATGCTTCTAAACATATTTTGTAATATTTGTATTGACATCTTTTAACATATAAAATATCTACAAAATATACCGATTAATAGTATAAATTTCCGTGATACTTTTTGAGATAAGCTGATATTTACTTTCAAATTTTCCAAAATAAAAAAGAAAATCTAGAACTACGTCGCTTCATTCAAAACAATACATTTTTTAATTAATTCTGTCACGTTCTGTATCTATAGGTATGCGAAATTGATGAGTCGCTGCATACATTTATTTGGTTATTATTCTACTTTTAATTCGATTTTTCAAATTTTGAAATAGTTCTGAAGCCATCTTACAATTCAGTCCTCAAGTTTCTGAAACAAAATTTTCATGCAAATGTTAGTCATGTTGACAGTTCATTTTCCCTTTCATGACGATCTTTCCGACTGAATAATTTACTGTGTGCGTA
>NC_046659.1:34842124-34847075 GCF_010883055.1 Belonocnema kinseyi
AGATAACATAAATAGCTTCAAGGAGCTGTGTGATGCCCTCATAACACCTGATGAAGAATGCCCACCCATCATTACCGAGAAGGTGAAAAAAGTATTTAGAGGGATGAAGAACTATTCCGCTCCGGGACCAGATGGTATCAAGTCCTTCTGGTGGAAGAAGTTTCCTTTAACCCATCAGCATTTGGTCTGTATTTTCACCTCATATTTAAAGACGGAAGAGCCAATTCCAGAGTAGTTGGTGGAAGGTTGCACAAAACTCCTGCCGAGAACAAGCAACCTAGCTGACCCGAAAAATTACAGGCCAATCACTTGTCTGAACACACTGTATAAGATATTCAAAGCTATTCTAAATGATGCGATTGTTCAGGCAATTGAGCCTGTGCGGCAAGAAATATATGAACAACGCGGCTCAAAGAAAGGCGTAGCTGGATGTCGGAAGAACCTGCTCATCGATAGATGTGTCTGCAAAGATGCAGCATACTACCAGCGTGACCTATCGATGGCTTGGATTGATTACCGGAAAGCTTTCAATTCGACCTTCAATAGACTTATCATCTGTCTTTTGGAAAACTTAAAGAGGTTTATCCGCAAATCGTGAGGTGCATGGAGAGATTGATGCCGCTTCGGAAAACCAGATTTAATATCTCATCTGGAAAAAATCGTGTGACAACTAACAAGGTCACCTTTCAGAGAGGTGTCTTTCAGGGTGATACCATGAGCCCACCTCTCTTTTGCCTCACATTATTGCCACTATTTCTAGCACTTCACCATTCCGACGGGCAGTTTTGCGGCGAACCTGGAGATCGAAAGCACAAGGTCAATCATGCATTTTACATGGACGATCTTAACATCTATGCTAAAAACAAAGAGCAACTAAATCTAGCTCTAGGGATTGTCGAACGATATACTAAGAAAATAGGAATGAAATTTGGGTTGGACAAATGCGCCAAGGTTTATTTAAAACGAGGAAAACTTAATGGCATCCCTGAATACCTTGAGCTCGTCTACGCAGGATACTCTCCCAAGCAGATACAAACGTCTCATCCGGTGGATTTGGTCTTCCGAGCTGTCGGTGAGGAAAAAAGTATCTGTAATGCTTGCCGTCACGGTAGAACTCTATTCATTTGGAGTGGTTCCATGGACGAAGGACGAGCTCAGATCTCTTGATATCGGGACACGAAAGGCTATGTAGATGAACAAAAGCATGCATCTAAAGTCTTCTCTTCCGCGACTCTGCATCTCACGCCGTCAAGGTGGTCTCGGAATATTGAATCTTGAATGTCTTCACAACAGGATTATTCTAGGTACAGCATATAGAGTCGAAAATGGAAGAGATCCTGTTCTTAAAATTGTCAGGAAGCACGAAGAAGTGGGCAAAGGAGCGGTTTTGTATAAAGCAGTGGAGGAGGCTGCTGAAACACTCGGACTTAACTTCAGTATTAGGGGTGAGCAAAATGCATCAAGTCTTATCTGTCTCGAGTACTCACTCCTTAAAGCCCGGATTAAGAAAGCACAAGAAAAATACTTCCGTGAACAGCTCCTCGTTAAGAGGATGCATGGCATCTTCCACAGAAATGTGGAGGATCAGTCAATGTCGTGTGAGCTAACTTTTGCTTTCCTTAAATTACCGAGATTGAAGTCTGGCACGGAGGGTTTCATTTTGGCATGTCAAGATGGTGTCCTTTCCATCTTAACATACCGTCGCCATATTTTGAGCTAAGACATTCCATATAATAGCTCCAGGGCGTGCCATGCACATCCCGAGCGTTTAGTACACATACTATCTAGTTTTCGAACTCATGCGGGAACAACCTACATCCAGAGACACAATGCGGCACTAAGAGTGCTTTATTACCGTCTCTGTCACTCTTACGGCATTAACCTTAATATCGCTCCTTTAAATGCTCCTAGGGAAATCGAGTCAATTGTCGACAATGAGAAGTGCCGCATATAATGGAACTTTATATTCTCGACAATTGTGTCTGTTGCATACTCGAGGCCTGACATGGTTTTTCTTGACTTCGAAAAGCGAAAGATTTTCGTTACCGAATTATCGTCACCAACTGACAAAAACATCACAGCCAAGGAGAATGAAAAGAAAGAGAGGTATAGAGACCTTATAAGGAAGTTGCGACGATTGTACTCAGAATATTCTGTTAAACTAATCGTCCTTATCATCGGCGCTTTTAGGGGTGGCAAGCTTTCACTGGTTGGTAGCCTGAAAAGCATCTCTGTGTGTGAACCATATCCTAAAACACTTGCAGGAAAAATGCAGAAGGCGGTCGTCCTTGGGTCGCTCCGTGTCCTGAGGGCGCATGAGACTTTCGCCGGATCATAGAATTGATTCCGTTACTGCCTGTAACCAACTATCTCATGGTCGGGAGACGTGGTTGTGGCTCAAATTTTACCGCGATTTCGCTGGGATCGGGTGCAGTTTTTCAGATTAGCACATATATATATATATATATAAATATTATTAAAGAACGAAATATTTAATAAAAAAATTTTTTTTTGAAATTTTTTTTTTATGATTTTCCATAATCATACTATTTTCAAATTATATTGCAAGAGACATTTTATGAACAAATGCAGTAATCAGGCATTTTTCGACAAAAAATTTTTTTTTCGGTGTACATTTTTTTTTATTCGGAACTGTATGATATTTGCAGCAAAATTCATAATTTTGTAATAATCTTATGATCTTTTAAACAAATGCATCATTCGGGAATTTGTCGGCAGAAAAATTCGGTTTCTTCAATGCCAGTCTTTTCAGATGGGAAATTAATAAGAGTTTCAGCAACATTCAGAATAAGTTGATAAATTTTATTATTTCTTTAAACAAATTAGATAAAAAAATGCATTAATCAGGCATTTGTTTACAGAAAAATTCGTCTTTTTCTATGTCAATAGTTTTAATTAGGATGTCGTAAAAAATAAATTTTCCATCGACAGATGATCGAATAATGCATTTGTTTATGAAATTTGTTTTTAAAAATATGCAAAATTTATCAATCCATTATGAATTTTGCTGAAATTATCATGGACTTCCTAATTAAAACGACTGGAATCGAAAAAAACTAATTTTTCCGTCCACAGATGCCCAAATAATGCATTTGTTTATTAAATTTGTTTTTAAAAATCATAAAATGTGTCAACTAATCATGAATGTTGCCGAATTTATTATGAAGATCCCAATTAAAAGTCTGATATTGAAACAAAAAGAATTGTTCCGTCGATAGATGGCCTAATAATGCATTTGTTTATTAAATTTCTTTTAAAAAAATCTTAAAATAGATACCAAAATTATGAATTTTGCTGATATTGTCATGAAGTTCCCAACTGAAAATACTGCCAGTGAAAAAACCATATTTTTCTCTCGACAAGCGCCAAAATAATGCATTTTTTATTAGATTTGTTTACAAAATCATAAGATTAATCAACAAATTACTGTATTCCAATTTCTTGCAACATAACTTGAAAAAATGTGTATTTATGGAAAATCGTAGAAAACATTTTTTCAACAAATAATTTGTTAATAACAAATTTTTTTTGTATATTGTCTAATATTTTAATATCCTTAACGAGTGCTATTTTATGAAACTTAAGCGCTTTCAACCATTATCCTGTTATCCACACACGAGACGAATAGGAAAATTAAAAAACATAAGTTGTGATGAAAATGTGCCCACGCAGCGAGCTGATTTTTTATTGTTAATATCGTGTTTCACGATTAAAACACAAAATATAGATGCTATCGAACAGTTACCCATAAAAAAATTGTAGATCTTTTTGAAATGCACAATTTTTGATCAGTCATCTTTTCACGCATTTTAACATTTTAACCGCAAAATGTAATTTTTTATTTGTCATTCTTTTTTATTCTGTCAAAATTTGAATTTTCAATTTTTTAAGTTAAATCAAAAAGGTGTTTAAAACAATCTTGTAGGGCATTAGAAAATAAACATTTTTCTTCTCTTTACTCTTTTTCATATCATGCGTTATTTGACCTAAAATGTTGATTTTCGTGTGTTTTTGAAATTTTGTAAATGCTATAACTGTGGTGAATTTTTGTTTTATAAAAAAAAGCATTAGGATAAATTTTTCGTCTGATTGAATGCTATGAATATCCGTCCAGACAATTTCTGAATTAAAAAAAAAGTGGTCTCAAAAATATTCAAAATATGCTCACTCTTTGAATTTCCATCCAAAATGGCTGGCTAACGAACTTGACCTTTATTTTAGGACACCAAAAGAGTATATTAAAGGCCAAATCAATCTGTCAATTCTTCCGAAAGTAATCTTGCTGACAAACTAAAAATCTACAAACACACGCACACACGCACAGGCAGACACCTTCTCTTGATGAGAATGTAAAAATGCCTTCGAATGTTTTCAAATCAAGTAAACTTGATAATGATAATGAAATACTCAAATAATATAAAAGAAATTATAGGAATTAATATAGATTGAGGTACAAAAGTTAATATAAATATTCTACAAATTAATATAGTCAAAGAGAAAGTGAAAGGTAATAAGAGAAATTTTTATTTTCTGTGACAGACGCTAACAGAGATTGTCATGTTCAGTTGCGGAAATTGCAAAACACTATATCCAAAAATCCGAATAGCTCCGATGATCTCCCGAGGTTAGCCGAATCCGCCGATTGTACCTCATAGCCGAGCGCTCACGATGTGAATCGGAGAACTTCATGTTTCCCGCTAAATTGGTCAAGATTCATGTATGGACACGTGTTTTCCAGTGTTTTGTTTTTAAGACAAGAGTGACAATAATCGGTTAAGGTATATATTTTTTATAATATTCAAGTTACAAATTATAAAAGTTATTATTTGAAAATTTCAATTTGAACGATTGAAAATTTGAACGATTGATCCAAAATCATACCTATTGAATTTTTTTTTATAAGAGGGCATGCCACCCCCCCCCCCCCCCC
>NC_046659.1:34847085-34856622 GCF_010883055.1 Belonocnema kinseyi
CCCCCCCCCCCCCCCCATTTCGTGTGGTTCTGGAGCCCCAAAAATGCTCCAATAAACTGAAATTGACATTTTTGCCAAAAATTTACACATAAATACTCTGTTTTTCCCTTTTTTGCCATAAATTATCTTTGTTTGTCAAGTAAACTGTTTTGAAGTATTTTTCAACTAATTAACAATGGTTTAGACAATTTATTTTTGTTTAAATATTTTTTTTGCTATCACTCATTGAAAGGTAGATTTTTTTTATATTTGATTGAACAATTGGACATTTTTAGAAATAATAATCTTTGTTTCAAGCATTTAGTATTGGTTTAAACAATTAATTACTATTTAATTGTAACTTTTTCTTAAAAATAGGTATAAAGCTCTAGTTTAAAAAAAAATTAGTTAGCTTTTCTGCTTATTATTGAATATCTGTGTCATTTAGATACTAGTACCTTATTTTGTAATAAATTCTTATTTTTAAAAATAAATTGGGTTTGTTCATACAATTTTTTTCGAAAATAAATTTTGGAAATTTCTGTTTTTTGCAATTAATGTTGTAATTTTTTATTTTTGAGAGCAAAATTTTGTGTTTTAATTTCCAATGACGTTAAAAAAATACAAAGATTTCTAATTTCTTTGAGAATACTACGAGCTATTATGCGGGATCAACATAAACAAAAAAAAAAACTTACTTTGAGCTTTCAGAGGACAAACGAGTATGTCTACGGTGGCGATTTAAAGGAAAAAATTATGAAAATAATTTCAGAACGACAAAATTGAATGTAATTTTTATAGAACGAAGTCATACTAAAAAAATAATCTTTTCATGACCAATGTAAAACATTTTATGAACAAATATTAATTATTTAAAGCATTTGCTTAACGTTTAAATATTTAACAATAAGCGATATACTTCATTGAATTGAGACAAAAATCAGATTTTGAATCACAATTTCCAATAAAATGTTACATTAATATTTAGTAAATTTATGAAACAAGACGATAATGGTTTAGATAAACAATTTTGCTTTTTACAATGACAAATTATCACAATATTTGCAGAAAAACAGAAATTTTAAACATTTATTTTCGAAAAAAATGTTTAAACAAACAAAATTTATTTAAACAAATAAGAATTTATCACAAAATAAGTTACTAGTATCTAAATGACGTAGGTATTTAATAATAAGCAGCAAAGCCAACTATATTTTTTTAAACTAGAGTTTTATACCTCTTTTTAAGAAAAAGTTACAATTAAATAATAATAAATTGTTTAAACGAATACTGAATGCTTAAAACAAAGATAATTATTCCTAAAAATTAACAATTGTCCAATTAAACAGAAAAAATCTACCTTTCAATAAGAAAGTACAAAAAATATTATTGAAACAAAAAAATATTATTTAAACAAAAATAAATTGTTAAAACAATTGTTAATTTGTCTAAAAATATTTAAAACCATTACACTTACAAACAAAAATAATTTATGGCAAAAAAGGGGAAAACAGAGCATTTATGGGGAATTTTTTGTGCAAAAATGTCAACTTCAGCTTTTGGGGCATTTTTGAGGCTTCACAAGGAGGGGTGGGGGCATTAAAATTCAAAGCAATTTGATGGAAGTGATTGATTAGACTCCCCAACAAATTCTTAATATCTCCCGCAAGCTAAGTTTAAATCCAGATACCTGAAACCCATTTCTCCGAAAACCAAAATTTCTCCAAGTTAATCTTATGGGCTTTTTAGGGCCTTTGCGGCACGTCTTAATATAAACCGATTTGGCTTAAACTTAGAGGGATTTTTTTTCTAGCAACCTTACAAATGGGGGGGCGCATGTCCTCTTTTCGAAAGTCGGTTGTTTGGACCTCCCTAGTGTACATCACTAGTATAAAAATATTTCACAACCACCTTACAAGGCTTTTAAATATTTCCTAAGACTTAAAGGATTTCAAACATTTTTAAAACAGATTTCAAATATTGTGAAATATATGGAAGATTTGAAAATATTTCACTAAGATTTCAAAGAATTTGATGATTTCAACGAATAAAACAAATTCACAAATATTTCAAAAAATTTCACAAAAATTCCCCAAAGATTTTGAACATTTCATAAAGATTGCAAGGATTTCGAAGATTTGAAAATGTCGTTTATATCAGATTTCAAAATTTTCATAAAGATTTTGAACATTTCCTAACATTGTAAAGCTTTCAAAATATTTCAAATATTTCATAAATATTTCCAGAGCATAACCTAACGTGCAGCTCTGCACAAGTGTGCAGTTCTGAATGGAAAGTGTGCAGCTCCGAATTTGCGTTGGGGAGGTACTTTTGAAATTATTTTCAATTAATCAAGTTCGGATGAACTAAAAATAACAGTTTTAGAGGTATTACCTTATATGAATACAACTTACGCGAAAAGATGCTCTGCCTTTACGCTTCAACTTGCCTGTTTCCTGGCTATTTTCTCGCCTATTCCTCAATTAAAAATACTATTAGGTGGACAATATCCCTGTCATTTTGACGAATGATTTCCTTTTTTTTTTTTTTTTTTTTTTTTTTTTTTTTTTAGTTTTCGTGTAAAGGTTGGGCCGTGCAGTTCTGAAATTTGCTTAGATTATGCTCTGAATATTTCAAAGATGTTAAACTATCAAATCAGGTTTTAACAAATTTGAGAAGATTTTAAAGGTTTCAATTATTTGAAACTAACACAAAAGGTTTCACAAACAAATTTTAAATAAAGCATTCACAAATACGTCATAAAAATTTCACAAAGATTTCAGGTATTTTAAAGATTGTAGAGATTTCAAACGCGTTTGCAAAAAATTAGGAATTATTTTATTTATAGCTCTTTTCTCTTATGAATAAAAAAAATGAAAAACCTATAGATATTTTTGAATTTAATTCAATCCCAGTTTTGACATGATTAAGGCAGAATATTTTCCTGTTGTTAATTTTAATTTTGAATGTTTCTAACTCGAGTTATTAGGCACCATGCCGTTTCACACAGTTCTAAAAATTATCACCATTTAGTATATAAGGAAACTTCAAACCCCTTCTCACAGCGTATTTGCGGGCGATGCGTGTGTTATATGTATATGTCTGCGCACTATTTATATAAGCAAAGGTTAAGTTACTTACATCAGCGAATGTGTATTCTACATTGTTATGTGTACACATACTACTAATGATAATGTGCGTATTTATGTACTATAATTGTGCAGTGTGAGTTGGTGGAGTTTGACGACGGCTTACGAACTTGTCGTTTTCGTATTTTCGACCGTCACATTTTTTTCGGATGACTCATAATTTTTAGCATAGTCTTTAGCAAAGTTCAGAATCCTCCCTTTCCAAATGTAAAAAAATTATTTCAATCTTTCTAATAATTGACATTATGGCCTTGCCTCAATTTAATATAGTGAATTTTAAATATCACATTTTCTTTTACAAGTTTCGTAGAACTTATATTAATTTTCCAAAGTAAATTTTTCATAGATTATTAATAACTACTATACTACTGTTTGATATACATACCCGATTTCCCTAAATCGTAAAAGATTATACTAATCTGGATTATCAGTTTTAACGTTTTTTGTAACTAAATTTCTGTGGGTGTACTTCTAAGTAAAAAGCCGACGGTTTGCCAATACAGAACCAGTACAAGGCAGCATTGTGAAGCGCTACCAGCCGGTACTGGCCGCGTATAGATGCCCAGTACTGCGACTTCAGCAATCTGTACTAGGCTAGCACTGCTAGCACAAATTTTAATAATTGATATTGATATTAAAAACATACTTGGTCAAAGTTACTCTACTTTTAAAGAATAATTTCACGATTTGTAACGATTATTTAACAATAAAAAAATGAGATTCTTATATTAAAAACGTCTTTTTCTAGTAGAATGAGAAATTGCAATCCAAATTTGCATTTGGTATCAGGTATATTTCGAAATTAACTCCACCATATGTTTCAATCAGACGAAAATTGAAAAAAAGCATTTTCAACGTCTCAAACTTTATTTCGACTCCTCACGGTTATTTAATGAAAAACTGTTGTTAACAATTATAACTCGTGCGGTATGCTTGGATTCGTAAAAGATTCAGTAACTCGGTAATAAGCTTTAAAATCAGAAAAATTAAGAATTTGTATTCCTATGAATACGCGATTTTTCCTCCGTCTAAAATCCTCCAACGGGAACAGAAAAAGTGAAAATCCTATTCCTCTCAATCGATTTAGTAAAATTTAACGAAAGAATTTATTTAATCTATGTTTTATTATTAAATCTTTCTATAACTTATAAATTCTAAAAATATTCAAATTTATATTTATTTACATTTTAATCATTTATTTAAACGTCTTAAAAATGCACCAAAGAAATCTATTTAAATGTGTGAATTAAAATAATTTTAACTCTAGAGAGGCGGACTTGAATTGATTACATTAAATTTTCAAAACTTATATTCCACATGCAGGAATTAAAACAATTTATTACACATATTTTGTGAACTTATTCGAAGGAATTAAATGATCTCGAAATATGAACACTTTTGGGGAATAGAAGACATCTCTGTGAGGTTATCTGTCGGTACAGTTACAAGGAAGAAAACACGTTCCCTTTTGGGGAATAGGAACCTACGCGGTTGATATTAAAAATATTGACCGACTTTTATCAACCTCTTTTTTGATTTACTCGGAATAATATAACGATGCTAACGCAGCATATTAAAATTTTTTACTAATTAATATTGTATAAAATTCGGATTTTTCTCCGCTGTGTTTAATCTCAAACAATGGAAAAGTCTCGCGAGACCAAAAACCGTCCGCTCGACAAACTACCACCCGCCGCAAGTGTAGCGATTTCCAGAAAATGCCTGACCCAAGGTGAAGGTCCTCTGATTATGACTTTCTCCCAGGCAATTTTTTAAGAACTTTTTTTACTACGTACCCTTTTTTTCTGAAAATATTCCATATATGATTGGCTGTCAAAAATTTTTTTTTCATTAACAAGCTCCACTCTTTTGGGCGTGCTTATCATATTTCTGTCTCTCTCGCACACTCTACTCATAGTTCCCACGTTAGTACACAGCCCTCTTAAGACAGCAGTCCACACGTAGCGAAGCATAAATACCTGGAGCAGAGACTACAGTGACCAACATGGCGGTTCCTTCAGAGCGAAGCTTTTCCATTGTTGCGTTCCAGCTGAAGTTTAAAAAAAATTAATATTCCACAAATTTTGGGGAATTTCAGCGACATAAATTTATGCATTGTTAAGCGTAGGATATGTTCCCCATTAAATCTTGGGTAAATTTGAGCTCTTTTAAATATTTCAAAAAAGTTTATGGACATTTCCGTAAATAATAAGTATTTTGACAAACTTCTAGAGAATGATCCACAATTTTTGGGGAGTTTGGTTAATATTCCACACGGATGTATCATCAAATGACTCCTACAAATAATCTACCGTGACGCTACTGGTCGGGTGCTAGTCAGATGACCTGACTAGCCCCCGACTTTAAGTGGGGTCAAATGGTCGGAAACCAGACTAATTTCCCATTGTAATTTTTACACGGGATATACCTTATATTTTTTCCAATTATTGATACATCAAAATATTTGACGGCGCTTCTTCAATAATTTGAAGATCTTTGAAAATTAACTGAGTCGCAAGCCTATTTTTAAAATTTTCATTTTCTAATGACTTCCTGACTTCACAGATAGCTCACAAAGTTTACTCATGTAAATTTAGCAATCATAATAAAATAATATTTTAGTACATTAAATCAAAGAATCATAGTAAAAACTTAAAACCCATAAATATGATCAAATATTAAAAACGGTCAAAAGTATCGTTGCTTTTAAATGACAAAAAACCTCACACATTACTTTAATTTCAAGATTGGACTGTAATGTACATAACCGTTAAGTAAGTACTACCTTACGAGTTAGAGTATATTTTTCCCGCAGTTAATTCATCAGAATTACAGCCCGAAAATCAGCAAATTTATTTCATTAAGGAGTTCTTCTTGCTACTTAAGTAAAAGAGCAATTACAACGCCTAAATAAAAATTGAGAGGTTATGCTTCACGTAATTTAACTGGTGTTACTGAACTGATTAGTGAATAAGTCCGAAATCACTGATTATTCAGTGAAATGTCTAACGACTATTTCAATCAGTGAATTTTTCACTGATTCATATTTAGAGAGCATGGAAAACTTTTTTTTTGTTACACCACTGTAGCCAGCAAGCGACCTTCCACAAGCGTCCCAATAAGAAATACACAACGGGCGCGCTACTACGCCCGCACTGGCTGATACTGGCGAAGTACTGGCATATATCTGGAAAGACAACAATTTTTTGCACTACTATCGGCGAGAAAACTATAGGAATCTGCCTTGGAAACAGTCACTTGAAACCTGAAAGTGTTTTACGTTAATGAGCTTGAAGACGTTTATGTAAGACAAAAATGTGTGCTTAGCAGACTGAAAAATGTAAAAAAAGTAAGGTTTTTTGTGTACATTTAAGAACAGTCAAGTTTAGAGCATTATTTCTTATACAAGCGGCGATGGAAAACATTTGAAAAAATTCACGAGTATGAGGAAAACTGTTGTGAACCAGTTGCAGTTGAGAAATTTAAAAAATAATAAAAATTGTTGCTTTAAAGTACAAAAATGTGCAACTATATTATCTTCAGTTCTAATACAGATATTAAAGTGATTCAAACTGCAAACTGTAATTGATAGGCTCTGTATTTATTTTCAATCGCCCGTAAGGATGTATTAGTCGTATTGTTTGTGAAAATCGCGATACTTTAAGACATTTTTTTGTTGGAAAACAAGTGACAGAAAGCAGGGGGGGGGGGGCTCGTTTTTTTTCACTGCAGATCGCTGGTGCCTTTCTTTGACCCATGGCCAGGTGCCATCCAAGCATTCAGAACTAGGGGCCGAAGAATGGCACCAGCGGTCGGCAGTAAAACAAAAAAAGGGCCACGCCTGCTTTCTGTCACTTGTTTTCCAAAAAAAAAATGTCTAAAAATATCGCGATTTTCACAAAAAATCAGACGAACACAACCTTCCGGGTGATTGAAAATAAATACAGAGCCTATCCATTACAGTTTGCTGTATAAATCGCTTTAATATCTGTATTAGAACTGAGGATAATATAGTTGCACATTTTTGTACTTTTAAGCAAAATTTTTTATTATTTTTTAAATTTCTCAACTGCAACTGGTTCACAATAGTTTTCCTCATTCTCATGAATTTTTTCAATTTTTTTCCATCGCCCCTTGTATAAGAAATAAAGCTCTAAACTTGACTGTTCTTAAATGTACCCGAAAATCCTTACTTTTTTAAAACATTTTTCAGTCTGCTAAGCACAAAATTTTTTTACGTAAACGTCTTCAATCTCATTTACGTAGAACACTCTCAGCTTTTATATGAACAACAGGTTTTTACGAATGTGTATGCCTGTCTGTATGTCCGTATATCTGTATGTATTTATGTGTGTCTACATGTATGTCTGTCTGTGAACACGATAACTTTTGAAAAAATTAATCTATTAGATTGCCCTTTGGTACACTCGTTTAGTGCCCTAAACTGAAGGTCAAGTTTGTTAGCCAGCCATTTTGGATGAAAATTCAAAAAGTAGGCACATTTTGATCATTTTTGAAATTTTTTTTTTTAATTCAAAAATGCTCTGTACGGTTATTAATAGTATTTAAAAAGTTGAACAATTTATCCTAATGAATTTTTTCGAAAAATCAAAAGTTACCAGAGTTTGAGCATTTTCAAAATCCAAAAAAATAAACTAAAATGAACATTTTAAGTCAAACAACGCATGATTCAAAAAGAAGTCAAGAGAAGAAAAACGTTGTTTTTTGAAAGACCTACAATATTATGATAACAACTTTTTTAATTTGGTTGAAAAGTTGAAAATTCCAAACTTGATCTTACCAAAAATGTTTGAAACCACATTTTTTCAAGATTAAAAAATTCCATGTACAGTTGTTTATAATAGTAAGAAACTCAAACAATTTATCCCCATGACTTTTTTTTATAAAAAGAAAATTATCAGAGTTACAGCATTTTTAAATCCAAAAAAACAAACTAAAATGAACATTTTAAGCCAAACAACGCATGATATGATAAAAAGTCAAGAGAAGAAAACTTTTCTTTTTGAAAGCCCTAAAGGATTATATTAACAACTTTTTTAATTTGGTCGAAAAGTTGAACATTCCAAATTTGATCGTACCAAAAATAATAAAAAATCCAAAAATTCTATTTTTTGGGCAAACTATGCAAGATACGAAAAAATGAAAAAGCTAAAATTACGCGCACTGGATAGAATTACAAATTTATAGTGAAACACTTTTCGACACAAATTACGAAGAAAAACGAGACAAAACTTGTTCATCCAAAAAAAGCTATAACTTTTTATAGAACACATATTTTTTCTTCAGTCGTAACAAATAATATTCAAAATAAAAATATTAAATTCTTTTGAAAAAACGACACAAGGCATGAACTAAAATTAACAGACAAACGTTGTTTGCCTAAAAAAATCTATAAATTTATTATTAATCATTTTCCGATTTTTCTTTTAATCGTAAAAAATTGGATTTAAAATTAAAAAATTAAATTTTTGGAAAAAGCACAGAAAAGACGAAAGAGGACATAGGCTCCTATATAGGACCCTATATAGGTTCCTGTATTAGGCCTTTGCAAATACGCAGCAGTTCTTATTTAATCGTGAAGAAAAAGATTAAAAATAAAAAAAATTATAAAAACAAGGAAATAAGAAGTAGTATAATTCAATTTTTATGCATATTATGAATTGTAATGATATACATTTATTGAAATGATACATGTTTCAGCGCAGCCTAGAATACAATTTAAAGCAAAATAAGAAACAAACATAAAAATAATCATGATAAATACAATTTGCTCTTTATTTTGCAATTTTTTAATAAGCAATCCCAGGCAAAGTTACATAAAAAATGTATTTTAGTTGATACAAAAGTGTTGGGTATAATGTAGAAAAGTTGACATGTTGTACAAAATCGAGTGCGAAGCACGACATGCGTGATGAGAATGTGTTCGTTAAAGCCGAAAGAGCTTTAACAAAAGAGAGTTCAAAATCACAAAATTACAGTTAACGATCCCTTGACTTTTGATTTTAAAAGGTCTATGCACGAATGCGGGAGAAATGCAAAGACCAAGCACGGAGTGCGATTGCCATCAGTCGCGTTCCATAAAGTGCGCTCAAACTCTCGAGCTAAGCTCTTTTATCGAAAGAGAATTCACAATCACAAAATTAGAGTGGTGGATGTTTTGAGTCTTATTTGATAAGGTTTGCGCAAGAACGTGTGAAAGTATAAAGATTCAACGGGTAGCGCGAGGTAAATACGAGGGTAGTTCAATAAGTCCTTAGACTGACCAACATTAAAAGGAAAAACCAACATAGAAGATTAAAAGTGCGTGAGTTAGCTGAGGCCACAAGGATATCTATAGGTGCAGTTGTTTCAATTCTACATGAAAAATTAGGCATGAAAAAGCTGTCGG
>NC_046659.1:34856722-34865390 GCF_010883055.1 Belonocnema kinseyi
ACAGTTTTTTGGGATGCAAGTGGAATTATACTTATTGACTACTTGGAAAAGGGTAAAACAATCACTGGTGAATATTATGCATCATTATTAGAGCAGCTGAAAAAAGAAAATTAAAAAAAACGACCACATTTGGCGAGAAAAAAATTCTCTTTCATCACGACAACGCCCGAGTTCACACATGCTTCGTTTCAATGTCTAAAATTGAAGAACTAAAATTCAAATTCGTCGAACACCCACCATATTCACCAGATTTAGCCCCCAGTGACTTTTTCTTATTTCCAAACTTGAAAAAATGGCTCGGTGGACAGAGATTTCCAGACAACGAAGACGTCATTGCCTCTGTAAGTGCTTATTTTGAGGAACTTCCGAAAACGCATTTTTCTGAAGGATCAAAAAAACTTGAAAAGCGATTGACCAAGTGTATAGAGCTCCAAGGAGATTATGTTGAAAAATAAAAAAAAATTTACCCAAAAAAAATTGTTTTTATACTTCATTCTAAGGACTTATTGAACTACCCTCGTACATAATCGAGCGCGACAACCAACAGTCACGCGCCCTGGGCGCGCTAAAACTTGCTAGCCGCGCGCGCGACGCGTGATGAGAATGTACCATCGGCGATCTTATTATTAGTGGTTACAATTAAACTGTAACCAACGTCGTTTTTTAGAGAATAACGTACAAATAACAATAATCGCTGACCGAAACCATTTGAAATCAGACAGAGCCCTAAACTTGAAATCGCAGAATCTCCCGAAGGCGAAATATGTTGTTTTGGAAGAAAATTATACTTTTTTCATATTTTTCTAATTTGAAGAGAATAATTAAAAAGGATTTTCAAAAAAACCCTACCTTTTTATATTTCTAAATATTTTTTTTGAAGTTTCTGCTAATGAAAAAAAGTCATTTTTGCAGCATTATGCGGGCTAAACCATTTTTGTGGCCGGGAGAATTTATCTTTGCTTAAAATGTAGTTTTTGAATTTTTTTGTGAACTATGAAAAATATCGCAATAGAACAAGAGGCGTTTTTCATTGAACTTTTTTAAACGTGCAAACTTTTACATTAAAATTTTTTTGTATCTATAATTGTTTCCAAGAAAAAGTAGAAAATTCGATTATAACAAAGAAGAATTCTCCAGGCTACAAAAGTTATTGAGCAAGTATCAAACTCTTAAGATATCTTCATCATAAAAGCACAAGTTAAAAAAATTATTGACAACAAATTTAAAGGTTGGTTTTTTGAGAAAATCGATTTTTTATTTTTTCAGAAATACCGGTGCCATTTTGTTAATTTTGAACCTTTTTTCAATTTTCTTTTCGATTTTGAAAGAAGACGATGAACAATACTAGAATCAAAGAGAAAATAATGAATATTTCAGTTAGGCCGAAAGTTATAGAGTTTAAAGAAAAACAGTCTGGTTTTTTTAAAATACAATGCAAGAAATCCAAGTACGCATAACTTTTTAGAAAAAATTCTGTTTGCAAATCAGGAAAATATGTAAGATTATGTTTTGACTATTGCTTCCTGATAGATGATACTTTCAACTAAAAATTCCTGCCTTTATTTGTTTAATGCGTAAAAGCTTCTAGAAAATCCTAAGAAGATCTGATGACGTCATAGTATAATATTGCGCAATTATGTAAAGGCAGAATTTACGAAAAACCAGTTTTAATGTTATCACATGCGTGTGTCAAGGTTAAATGAGAACAACAACATTCTGATGACATCAGGACATCTTGTTTTAACTATAACTTTGATTTACTGCTTCCTTGCTGATAATGCTTCAACTAACAAAAACCTGCCTTCATTCATTTTATGCGTATAAGCTTCTCAAATGTCCTTTGCGGGTCCGTACTTTTTAAGAAAAAGATAGAGATAAATTTATGGGAAGGAGAATAAAAGATACATGAATATAGTTTCCAGAATATTCTCAATGACGCATTACATTTTTTCATTGTTAAAAAATATATCCGCACATATGTATTATAAGGTAGAAGGTTCTAGGACAATTAAACAATGAGGGTGATATGTTACTAGACAAGGATAGCAAATGTCCATCTATAAAAGGGCACTTTGCATACATCTCCCTCATTTGTCATCAAACATTTATTGATGTTGAATATACAAACCTGAAAAAAGTGAAGTGAAAATGAATATAGAGGTTTGTACTGCTTTCGTGCTTTATATAATTTAATATAAAAACTTTTTCGACCATTCTTATAAAAATGTATTACGAACATATTCGATCTGTGCACTGAAGATAGGAAACCTGGTGCCTGTTCAAAGAAGGTTAGTGTTTGTTGAAAGTAAAAAAATGTAGTGAAAATTTTTGTTAGTGAAAATAAAGGATGTTTCATAAAAATTTTTTTCCAGTTTTTCATCTACCTAGTGAATATTAAGGATGCAATTGGTTGTCTTGAACGAGGCACACAAAACTGGTGAGAGGTTAGTTTATACAAATTTTTTCAGAACTATTTACTAACCCCTAGCAAAGAAGAAACCGAATGTGAGTTCTTCTTTTATGAGATTTTCCAAAAAAACGATGACTTTGAGTTTAGCATGCATTTAATAGACCTTTCATTAGAATACTGGTAACTTTCGGTAAATTTCCATAAATCACGATGAAATTTTCATAAATTACCACAAATTTCCATAAATTTCCATAAAATTTCGATATAAAGTCGTTTCACATCAAACTTTCTGTCAGATGCTTCCCAATCACCATCAGAGCAGCAGCGAAAAACTTCTGCGGTCAATTGCGAGTATAAAAATTTTGTAGAACCGGATGTGCAGTAAATTTAAAACACAAAGATCTTAAATACTTTCTGGAGGATATAAACTCAATGGTTGCTTGGAGAATTAAGAATATGCTGAAAAAATTAGGTAGCTTGAAAATCAATGTATCTTTTGCAGGAAAATTTAAAGCCACAGTAAACGGTGAAATGGTAGAAAAAATTAAGTTCATTACCACTGAAAACAGTAGAATTTTGCTATCTACTGACATTGATGCATGGTACAATGAAAATTTATTGGAGAAAATTTTACTAAAGGTGGAAGAGTTACAAGAAACGGATTCACGGTGGTCATTATCAGAAATAATAAATTTGATGGAAAATTTCAATAAATATTTATCTATCAATTACGGTATATCAACATTTATTGCGTTACTAAAATTTACCGGGGACAAGAAAGTTTTAAATATTGAAAATAATAATGTTTATTGCTTTCTGTGTTCGATAATTGCTGCTCTTCATCCTGCGAAGGACAATGAATGTAGAACTACATCTTATCCCCATTATAATTCAGAACTAAAGCATGATGGAGTCTCATTTCCTGTAACTCGTGAAGATATTCCAAAATTTGAAAAAATGAATGGGTTGTGAATAAACGTTTACGATTCACAAGACACTAAAAAAATTAAGAGGGAAATTTTACCATTGTATTTAAGCAAAGCGAAGTCTAGACAGCCCACAATTAATCTTTTGATAATTGAGAATAACAATTTTTACTCTGAATGTTCCAATGAAAACGAATCAAGCGATAGTAATTCCATATACCACTTCGCTTTAATTAAAAACTTATCCCTTCAAGTAAGATCTCAATTTTCGAAAAATGACCATCGTGCATTTTTGTAAAACAGGTGCCTCTGCTACTTTAAATTTGAAAAATCCTTTCAGAATCATAAATCAGACTGTGAAAATTCCAATCAATGTCGAATGATATTAGCAAAGGAGCATGAAAAATTTGTGAAATTTAAAAATTACAGATTTAAGGAACAAGTTCCATTTTATGTATATGCCGACATCGAATGTCTATTATTGGAAGTTTCTAAAAATCCTTTCGATATAGGGCCGTATCAAAAGCATGTTCCACACAGTGTTGCATCTTATTTACATTGCAGCTTTGATGATTCTCGTTCGAAATTTCAAATTTATCGTAGAAAATACTGCATAGAGTGGTTTGTAAATGAATTGAAATAATTGCTCAAAACATTGACTCTCAATTTACGTATATTGTGCCAATGGAGAAACTGACTCCAAAGCAAGAAATGGAGTTTCTATCTGCTAAAAGCTGTCACATCCGCGAGAAACCGTTTACAAAAAGTGACATAAGACATGATGTGACAGCTTTTAGCAGATAGAAACTCCATTTCTTGCTTTGGAGTCAGTTTCTCCATTGGCACAATACACGTAAATTGAGAGTCAATGTTTTGAGCAATTATTTCAATTCAATTACAAACCACTCTATGCAGTATTTTCTACGATAAATTTGAAATTTCGAACGAGAATCATCAAAGCTGCAATGTAAATAAAATGCAACACTGTGTGGAACATGCTTTTGACACGGCCCTATATCGAAAGGATTTTTAGAAACTTCCAATAATAGACATTCAATGTCGACATATACAGAAAATGGAACTTGTTCCTTAAATCTGTAATTTTTAAATTTCACAAATTGACTCGAGCCACAAAACTTGCCTGTAAAGTCGTTATGGTCATGATGACCATAACGACTTTACAGGCAAGTTTCGTGGCTCGAGTCATCAGGGCTGTCATGTGAATTACAAGGATTCGCACACTGTACCGGTAGTTTTCCACAATTTGTCAGGATCAGCATTGGCAAAACAATTTGAGGGCGAGGTTAAATTATTACCCGTAAACAAAGAGAAATACATTTCATTTACTAAATATGTTGCTGGTACAAAAGTTAACCTTCGGTTTACAGATTCTTTTAGTTTTATGTCAAGTTATTTAAAAAAATTATCTTCTTACCTATGAAATGACGATGAAAAAATTACGCTCAGACATTGCAATAGTCCTGATGCATTTCAATTATTAGTCAGAGAAGGATTATTTCCTTATGACTACATTGATAATTGGGAAAAGTTAAATAAACAACAGTTACCACCTAAAAGCTCTTTTTACTCAAAATTGAACGATGAAGAAATTTCCGATGATGATTACCAACACGCGTGCAATGTTTGGGAAACGTTTAATATACAAAATTTGATTAAATACTCTGATTTGTACTTCAATACCGACGTTTTACTGTTAATTAATATATTTGAAAATTTCAGAAAAAGCTGTTTTGCAACATACAATTTGGATCCCCTACATTACTATACTGTCCCAGGACTCGCCTTTGATGTGATGCTTAAATTAACCGGAATTGATCCTGAAATGATTCTTCTCATTGAGAGAGGTATTCGTGTCGGTGTATCCTAATGTTCCTATAATTATGCCAAAGGGAATAACCGTTTTATGGGATCCTATTTTAATCCAAAAGAAACTTGATTCTTATATCTCATATTTCGACATTAATAATCAGTATGGTGCAGCGATTAGTGAATGTTTACCTACTGGTGGATTCGAATGGGTATTTGATCAAGATATCAATGTACAAAATATTCCAGACGATTCACCAACAGGCTACATTTTCGAGATAGATTTGGAATATCCTGCAGAATTCCATGATGTTGATAGAGATTTGCCTATGGCTCCATAGCATTTTGTACCCCCTAATTCCTCATGTAAATTACCAAAATTGATAAAAAGCTTAACGCCTAAGAAAAATTATGTAGTTAACTCCAGAAATTTGAAAAAGTATTTAAATTTAGTTCTAAAGGTATCCGTAATTGACAGGATTCTAAAATTTGAGCAAAAACCCTGGCTAAAAACGTATATTGATCTAAATACTCAAAAACGAAAAATGTCTAGGAATGATTTTGAGAAAAATTTCTACAAGCTAATGAACAATTCCATCTCTGGCATAACAATGGAGAATTTTAGAAAATATAGAGATGTCCGATTGATAACAAAATGGCATGGCAGGTACGGTGCAAAAGCTCTGATTGCCAAGCCCAATTTTCATATCTGCACCATATTCGAAGAAGATATGGTTATTATCAAATCAAAAAGACTGCAAATTAAATTCAATGAACCAATTTATGTAGGATTTGCTGTTCTCGACCTGTCAAAGCTAATTACATATGACTTTCATTACAACTACATTTTACCCAATTTTGGAAATCATGCAAAATTGCTGTATACCGACACTGATAGTCTCATCTACCATTTCACTGATAAAAAAATGCATTATTTCATCGAAAGGGATATACACAAATTTGATACATTGGATTATTCTTCAGATGTTTATGGAATACCGCTAAAAAATAAAAAAGTATTTGGGTTAATGAAAGACGAGTGCAATGGAAAAATTATCATAGAGCTTGTTGGATTGACAGCGAAATCATATACTTATACAATTTTTAATAAAAAGTCTGACAAAAAGAAAGCAAAAGGTGTAAAGGGGTCTACGTTGAGAAGAAAAATTACATTCAATGATTATAAAAAGTGTGTCTTTAAATATGAAAATTCAACAGAGTACCAAAATTTGACCCGCAGTAGAAAAAATGAAGTGCACACAATAAAACAGAAAAAATTGCTTTAAGTTGGCATGACGATAACCGCATGATTCTCCCTGGTATTTTATATAAGCCTAAGCTAGTGGAAATTGTATATAAGAGTGAGAAATATAGAATATATGAGTGTAGGAGTGATAGAGAGAGAAACAGAATATATTAATTATTTGAATTATTTCATCGCCCACATAAAATTTATTTGATCAATGTCTACATTGGGTATCGAATTAAAGGTTAGAAATTCAAAGAGTCTAAGTGCCTAATTTTTATAAAGAGACAACTCAATTGGAGGAAAATAGTGCGCTCCAGAATTGAAGAAGTTCCTGATAATGTTAGCGTCAATGAATCAACCAAAATGGCAGCTAGCGTTCCACTGACTTTATATTGAGAATTTCAGCACTTATGTAGATTAAACGTATTTTTAGATTTTAATTGATTGCATAGAAATTGCAAACATAAATGTCCATATACGAATGTATCGTAATTTTGATATCTCTCGTGATTATACTTTATGCTATCAACAACGAAATACTTGAAGTGATCCGAAGGTGGTCGAAGATTACCAAAGCTATCGAACTAAATTATTTGACCGTCAACCTTTTTATAGGCACACCAATGTGTTCCTGGTCCTTTTTCATGATTAAGATTAACAATAGCACATTTATATTTACGTGGCCCACCCCTTGTTAATCTATTTCGCATAAAACACTTCAAAAATGTGGAATCTTCAAAGATTTCACAAATTTCAGTAAATCTGCATCAGTCAAGATTCGATGAGGTAGCTTTACTTTGAGTTTTTTGACTTGCGTTTGAGTCCTACTCCATGCTTATATGGTTTTAAATGAAGCCCTGATTCTTATCTATATGACTTCAAGTATAGACCTTTTTCTAAAGCAATGACTTCCATCGTTTCATTATGTCGTTTACTCTCTGAAAGTTATTGTTTTGCCGAATTTGCATCATTCAAAGCTTTAGCTATTCCCGCATTTTCACCAGCTAGTACTCCAGCAGTACTGAGACCCGCAAAAACGGGCATGAGGAAGGGTAAAAATCCTCCTACTTTGGCTGGTACAGATAGAATTCGAGGTTTATTCAGATTTCTTCTTCCACCAGCCTTCATCACAGCTGCACGTACGCCTTTGAGTGCAGATTTAATGGCAATTTGCGCATCATTGCTTGAAATCATGGACTTTTTAGCTGCATCGCCAATTTTTCTCAGTGTAGTGATAGGTCTTCTGTTCTTGTTGAGACCCATCTCAAATTTGGATTTCGCCTTCATTGTGTTTGTTACTCCCCAAGCGGCTGCCTTTTCACCTATGCCGGCGTTCGAAGCAAACACGTTTTCAAGCTTTTTCAGCTGCTACACTCTCAGCTGAGTTTCTAGCCTCTATATTTTCTCTATTTTGCAAGTAGTCTATATCATGTTCCTTGAAAGCATCGTCCAATGGATTGATTCTCGGAGCACCCCGTGCTAATCATTTGGCTAGTTTCTTACCTGGTCCGCTGTACTGATAACCAGGCAAATGCAATTCAAACGGCAAATTGTTGATGATTCTGTTAAGCAAGCCTCTTCCACGTCTTGCCTGCTTCACGGTTCGTTTACGACTGACTATTTTGCCTCTGTGAACGATCATATCTAAGCAAGGGATACTTTCAGACTGAAGAGTCAACCTATAAAACGAGGAAATTTTTAGGTTTTACATTCAATCTTTGTCAAGATGCAGTTTGAAGCTCAACCTGTGAAACTACCTGTTCAGAATTTTGATTCGCTTGTTCAAAACAAGAATAAAGAAAACCGACAAGGACATTTGCTACCAAACAGCGTACGAACTATATTTTGTGGACCTTCCAACTGTGGAAAGACAAATGCTTTGCTGGCTCTACTGATACACCCAAATTGCTTGAGATTTGAAAATATTTACATCTACTCAAAATCACTAAAGCAACCAAAGTATGAATTTTTGCAAAAAGTCCTTCAATCAGTAGATGGCGTTGAGTGCTATCCTTTCAATGGTCATGAAGACGTTATAATGCAAAATACAGCGAAATCCAACTCAGTAATTGTATTTAATGATGTGGCTTGTGAGAAACAAGAAGATACGAGGGTAGTTCAATAAGTCCTTAGAATGACCAACAGATGGCGCGTGAATCGCTCCAAATCATCTGTTTTCAGTCAGCCCCACTCCCGACTAGATATATGGTGCAGTCACAGTCCACATCTTCTGAGTTTACGTGTTTTTATAACCAA
>NC_046659.1:34865490-34878284 GCF_010883055.1 Belonocnema kinseyi
TTGGCGAGAAAAAAAATTCTCTTTCATCATGACAACGCCCGAGTTCACACATGCTTCGTTTCAATGGCTAAAATTGAAGAACTAAAATTCGAATTGGTCGAAGACCCACCGTATTCTCCAGATTTAGCCCCCAGTGACTTTTTTTTATTTCCAAACTTGAAAAAATGGCTCGGTGGACAGAGATTTCCAGACAACGAAGACGTCATTGCCTCTGTAAGTGCTTATTTTGAGGAACTTCCGAAAACGCACTTTTCTGAAGGATTAAAAAAACTTGAAAAGCGATTGACCAAGTGTATAGAGCTCCAAGGAGATTATGTTGAAAAATACAAAAAAATTACCCCAAAAAAAAATGGTTTTTATACTTCATTCTCAGGACTTATTGAACTACCCTCGTATAAGAGCATTCTTTTCTATGGTCAGACACAATGATGTCGAGTGTTTTTACTTGAGTCAGACATATGCTCATATTCCTAAACATCGTGTACGAGACAATGTAAATTTACTTGTGTTATTCAAGCAAGATGAAATGAATCTAAAGCACATTTATGATGATCGTGTTAATACTGATATGACTTATTCACATTTTAAAAATGTGTGTATAACATGCTGGAATAATGACAAGTATGGATTCGTTGTAATTGACAAGGATAATAATCTTAACCAGGGTAGATATAAGAAAGGTTTTGATTGTTCCCTAAATCTGAAAAAGTAATATGTACATGTGTAATGATTAATATAAAAACAGTCACGCCTTATACGTTGTTGCATCAACATGTCTTCGCGTCAGGAGAATTATCAAAAGCAAAAGAATATTTTGCAACAAATTTCTAGAGCTGGTGATTTAATTTGACGAAAACATAGGTGAATATACTTTGGCAAAGAAACAGTTTAGCGCACATTTAGTGACGGAATAAGCAAAGAATAAAGCTGAAGAAAGTATTGATGACGATGATTTGTCATATAAATCAATTAATGCCGATGAGGAAGAAGAAGACGGGACTGTAGATCCTAGTAATTTAGAAACATAAACTGCTACTGAAACGGAAAATAACTCAGAAACACCTACATCTTCATGGATTGATGATGATGCAAACAAGTATCTCATATTGTTAGGCGATCGAAGTAGAGAACTCGATAATGTGTATGTAGTAAGAAAATTAACGAAAGATAGATTAATGATTGGAGATTCTCAGTTAAGTTTCAGTCAGAACTACTATATATTCATGTAGGTAATTTGAATGATCCCAAAAGTAAAGGCTTGCTTAAACTTTTATTTAGAAAAGTACCTCAAGAGTCCTCTATAACTTCCATTGATCTTAAAAATTATAGAAAAATTGTTATTACAACAAACTCGAGCCTAACCTAGAAATAAATCTAACCTAGCCTAAACTAACCTAACCTCACGAAACACAATTAAACTGATTGTGTTTTCCCGTTGTGTTTGCGGTACCGTTTGAATCAGCTTGGGCTTAACCTGCAAAGAGGTCAAATCTATCCTAACCTAAGAAAACCTGACCTAACCTAACTTAACTTTACGTAACACAATTAAACGCATTGTGTTGTCCCGTTGTGTTTGCGGTACTGTTTCATTCAGCTTCAGCTTAACCTACATAGAGGTTTAACCTATCCTAACCTAACAAAACCTGACCTAACCTAACCTAGTAGAATGAAATTCAACCACACGTGTAGCTATGTAAGCGTACAGTTCTCAGTCTTAAATGTGTGCTATATTTAATATGTTAACTTGATCCCGTTGTAACACAATAAAATTCATTTCATTGTACTACAGGTGGTTAAAACTTTAGACGCACATTACTCCTTTGAAGGAACATAGAACTCAGGGACTCAGCCAATGTGGACCCGTTGGTCACCATCACCACGTGGAGGTGCCCTGGTTACAGACACAGGCGAATAATGCTCTGAACAAGCGGTTACGAAACTTCAGACATTTACTGCTATTAATGTCAAAATATGAAAGTACGCAAGAACAGGGTTGCCAGCGTAATCGGTTAGGTTAGGTCAGGTTTTGTTAGGTTAGGATAGGTTAAACCTCTATGTAGGTTAAGCCGAAGCTGAATGAAACGGTACCGCGAACAAAACGGGACAACACAATAAGTTTAATTGTGTTTGATGAGGTTAGGTTAGGTTAGGCTAGGTTAGATTTATTCCTAGGTTAGGCTCGAGTTGACCCATTCGATGTAGCACACTTTTGCTACTGGGAAAATATGCTTCCAGAGCTTTACGTATGGTTCAATAAATTTCTGTTAATTCAGGTTAGGTAAAGTCAGATTCTGTTGAGTAAAGTTATGTTAAATAAGTTGATATCAGGCAAGGGTTGATCCTTCACAGTTGTTGACATGTTTTTGAAGTGAAAATTTGCAACACTGGCTTTTTTTGAAATTTATTTTCCTCAGTGCATGATTTTTCGTCATTTTTTGAGGTTATGGCTCAACCATGAAGTGATGGGTGATTTTTGATACCGAATTTGAATTCAGCGTCTAATGAATTACATTTACTAGGATGATACAAATGAATTTATAAGGTCGATTACGCGTACTCCTAGCGTCTCAAGCAGCTGGGAATCCAAGTCACACCAACAAAATTATATCAATTATCGAAGAACTGCGAGAAGCTGAAATTATATATTAATGGATGTTTCTCAATATTTTCATCATTTTCAAGATGAGCATCTATTTATTCGGTCGTCATTCCAAGCGAGCACGGTGTACAAGTCACGGTACTCCTGGAATTGGCTTAAAACTCACATATGAAATTCTGGAAAATTCCACGGATAAGCTTTTCAAAAATGCAAAAATTTATGTTGAATAAATTCAAAAACTGATGTATCGAAATTCCGAGCTCATTAGTCAATTATACCCCAGGCTGAATGCACTCAAAAATGGATGCTGAGAAGATGCAGTTGGTGAAGGAGCTGCACAAGCCGGCTAGATGAAATTACCAACGTCGACATTTCGATATTCGTGGCATTGATGAGACCTAGCAAGCTGATCTTGTTGAAATGCAACCATACGAGAGAGTAAACAAAGGATATAAGTACATCTTAACTCTAATTGACATATTTTCAAAATTTGCCTCGGCTGTCCCTGTAAAATCCAAGAAGGGTGAAGATGTAGCTGCAGCCATGGAATCTGTACTTGATGAGGGACGCATACCGAAAAATTTACAGGTTGATAGAGGAAAGGAATGTTACAATTCGCAATTTGAAAATCTTATGAAACGATAAAAGATAAATTTGTACTCTACATTTAGTAATTTAAAAGTATCCAGTTGCAAGAGATTTAATCGTACTTTAAAGAATAAAATGTGGGTGCAATTTAGTTTGCAGGGGAATTACAAGTGGATAGATATTTTGAAAGATTAAGTGTCATCTTAGAATGATATTAGACATCAGACTATTCGAATGAAACGAAAAGATGTTACTAAACAAGATAAGAAAAAATTGTTGTTTAATGTATACAAACATTTGTATATATTTATATGCATATGATAACCTTGAAACTTGTTTTCCGCAAATTTTGCCTTCACATAATTGCATCTTTTGCGCAAATAACACATGTCTTGTCTCAAAGGAAGCAATAAATCATCCTTGTTTTTCTCATTTAACCTTGACGCATGCATGACGCGTGATAACCTTGAAACATGTTTTTCGCATATTTGACCTTCGCACAAGTGTGCAATCGTGACGTCATCGGAATGTTCTCGAAGCTTGTGACGTCATCAGAACATTTGAGAAGCCTGCCTCACACGGATACACATGGAAACACACACACAATCACTAAATACTAATTGATCCAGAACCGGCCCTGCCTATCTGCTTACCTATCGCCTTATTTCCTCTAAATAACAGCATGTTTTGCTTTCGAGAGATTCTGCGATTTCAAGTCCCTGCACTGATAGAAATAGTATCATTCACTTAACCATACGATCGCAGGTTAGAAAATTATGAGTACATGCATAATAAAACACGCGTACTTCAACCATAAAGAGTGCGAAATGCACTTACTGAAATATTGTAAATACAACGTATGCATATTTGTGGTACAAAAGCGTAATATACGTATTGCTATTACATGAAATGTGCCATCCAATTTAACATTTGTCTAAGTGATATATCTCTAAAATGTTGTCGTTTAGCAATACACTCTGTATGACTGATTTACCCGACTCACTTTGTTTTGTTTACCACAGGCGTATCTCGCCCCCGCCTGCGCATCTGTATTTAAAAGCAACAAGAATCGGATGGCCAAAACAAACATCGTGTATCGCTGTATCTATATCAGCAGAAAATATAATGAATCTAGTCATAAATATTGTTGTACCGCCAAGTCATTTCTATCAGTAAGTATTCATATAAAGTACTGTCGCATTTCTTGAATAAAATAAATAATTGTATTTTATGGATATCACTTGAATTCTTTAAAATTCACTCGAATTTAACACAAAGATAATTAAAGGTTAATACTACCAAAATATTATTTGAGATTGCATTCAAACTCTGTTTATTTTAAGGACAACAGAGCGTAAACTACAGCACATTTATAATGTACAATATCTTTTAAATATTATTCACTCTTCACTCTTACTCACTCTTATCACTCTTATTTTGTATTTTTTTCGATATACGAAACATTTTATCGGTTGCTCTGTCCTTTCCGCCAAAAAACCCTCAGTTTCTGACAAATCTTCACGTTTTTAGATCCCCTGAATCCGAAAAACAGGTTTTTATTTAACTTTTACTAACTTTACTTAAATTTTTTTTTAATTAAAAAAATTCTCTGTACGGTTGTTCATATTATTCAAAAAGTCGAACAATTTATCCAAATGACTTTTTTCAAAAAATCAAAAATTACCAGAGTTATAGCATTTACAAAATTTCAAAAAACCCACGAAAATGAACATTTTAAGCCAAATAACGCATGCCATGAAAAAAGGAAAAAAAAAAGAAAAATGCTGCTTTTTGAATGCCCTACAAGATTATCATAACAACTTTTTAAATTTTCTTGAAAAATCCCAAATTCATGGGTTGACAGCATACAAAGTAATGACAAATCCAAGAATTACATTTTTCGGCCAAACTATGGAAAATACGGTAAAAGGTGAATACATGAAAATTGTGCATTTGAAAAAGATCTATAAATTTGTTATCAACCACTTTTTGATAGGATGCGTAGTATATGCGTCGATAAGGTTTACCTTGCGCTCCGCGCTCGGTCTTTGTATATTCCTTAAACTTGTGCACAGATTTTTTTAAACTAAAAGTCAAAAACATCGACAACAGTAATTTGGTGATAGTGACTTCTTTTTTGCTACAGCTCCTTTGGCTTTAACGAATACATTCTCATCACGTAGCTTACCTTTTTTAACTTCTAAATTCTAACTTCTAAATTCTAAACTTCTAAATTCTAGCCAACAACCAACAAATATTGGGCGATTTGAGCAAACAAAATTTGAAAAAAAGCTGTTGAAATTTCTAAGAGAGTTATTGAGTCTGATTACTCAATTAGGTTTTTAATTTTTTATAAATCGAGAAAATCTATGATGTTCGATAGTCATACGTTTTTTCTAGTTATATTGCAAGAAATTTTATGAATAAATGCAGTAATCATGCATTTTTTCATAGAAAAATTCGTTGTTTTTCGATGTACATTTTTTTTAATTCGGAATTTTTTATATTTGCAGCAAAATTCATAATTTGTTTATTAATCTTATGATCTTTTAAACAAATTTAATAAAAAAATGCATTATCCGGGCATTTTTCAACAGAAAAATTCTGTTTTTTTAATGGCAGTCTTTTCATATGGGAACTTGATGGGAATTTCAGGAACATTCATAATAAGTTGATAAATTTTATTATTTCTCTAAACAAATTTAATGAACAAATGCATCAATCAGACATTTGTCTACAGGATAATTCTTTTTCTTTTGTATGTCAACAGTTTTAATTAGAATATCGAAAAAAATAATCCATCGACAGATGCTCGAATAATGAATAACAAATTATGAATTTTTCTAAAATTATCATAAATTGCCGAATTGAAAACTTTGACATAGAAAAAAACGAATATTCCTGTCCAAAAATGCCTGATTACTGCATTTGTACATCAAGGGCCGATTCCACCGACTGTGGTTAAATCCATGATTAACTAATTATGATTATTTTTAATCGGCGTTTTAATCATGATTAACTTTTCGCGCGTTCCTTGTGTAACGATGATTCTGACTGGCTGATTTGAAAATGTGTTTTTGTTAATCCGCATCGTTTTCAATTAAATAAACAGGAATTAATTATCACGTGAAATAGAATATAAGTTTTATGAGTATAGTGAGAAAAGTATTTTTTTTTAATGTGGCAGGAAAGGCAGCTGAAGTAAGTATAAAATATGTGCAGATACTTACGTATATGTGTAGATTTTGGGCGATTTTTTGAATTTGTTCCTTTCTAGCCAGAAAATTGACATTTTTCAATTACAACGCGAAGGAAATTTCTCTGGAACATCGTCCCGCCGACAAATTAAAAGTTTTGTGGGACAATCTGAAACGGAATGCCCGAAAGCATTACAGCAATTTACGTCAAGAAACTTTTAAGATCGGTAAAGTAAAATTGTAAGATTATTTATTTGCTAGTACATTACTTATTAATCATTATACTATTTTCGACAGGTGGTGGAAGCAATCCTCTAAAACAAGATCTTATTGCAATGCAAGTTAAAGAAATAATTGGCAAAACAGCTGAGCAAATGGAGAATGTTTACGACGACGCACTGTCAGGTATTAAATGGTAATTGCTTAGAAATTCGTAGTAATTTCAAATATATAATTTTTTTTTTTAATTTTGACAGAAAATAATGATGAGGTGACGGAAAGCTTGAAAGAAATTTATGAGGAGATTCAAATTGACGAAAATTTCATTGTGCAACCAACAGTTGAAGAATCTGAGGTATATATTTGATATTTTTTAAAATATTTTTTTAAAGATAAATTTGTATAAAATCGCACTAAATTGTAAAAATAATGATGTGATTTTTGTATACAATTTTCAAAAAGTTTAAGTTGGGACAAAAACGTTTGAACAATTCGTATTTTTCGATTTGAATGATGCATGAAAAAAATATATGTGAGTATTCTGATGAGTTGACGTAATTCTGTAGAAATTTACAGTTTAAATGAGTCTAAGAACATCGTTAAATGTTAATTATCTTAAAAGTTGTGTGAGACTTGAGAAATCATTAAAATTACCGAAATCCCTGTGCTCATTTTTGATCTCATTTTTATAACTTTAGGTAAGAAAGAACAAAATCTAAAGGCAGGTGGTCTCTAATTTTGATTTTTAATGATGCCCGTTGGGGCTTCAAATTTGCGTAGGAAAATGCATAGCAAAAAGTAACTTTATGGTATTTTTCGAATAATTGTTCAGGGTCAGGGAAAATTTAAATGTATTGACCGATACTGTATTATATAATATTAGAGTGGTCGAAATTTTTAATTTCCGGAGAAAGAGAATCAGTAATTTTTTTCTTTGAAATTCGAATATTAACACGTGCAACCGGGCAATTTAAAATCCCATCAAATTAATATGGGGAAGTTTTGAATTTTCAAGAAATTGAACTTATGTTACAGGGTTTTATCGAAACGTGCCGAAATTTTTAGGGATTGAAGAGGAGTGTCTACCAAATAAAATCACACTAATAACGACGTTGAAGTTTACCACAGATATGGATTTCAAAGTTGTGTAATTAATTTAAAAAAACTAAGAGTCACATAAAAAAAGTAAAAACACCCCTGGATTCGTCTCGGAAATATCTCGGTGTGCATTTTTTTTTTGTTTAAACAATTTTTGAAACAATTACGCCATTTGTTATTTTCCTGCAATTGTTATAAACAAAGTATGCGTCTAGATTTTTTGGAGAGGAATGCATTGGTGCACTTGGTTTTTTGATCCGATGCATACTTTATTTATAACAATTACAGAAAAATAACAAAGGGCTTAATTGTTTAAAAAATTGTTTAAACAACAACAAAAAATGCACACCATTGATGTGACCAGATGTGACACTTAGTTTTTTTTAAAATTAATGACACAACTTTAAAATCCATATCTATGGCAAACTTCAAGTTCGTTACTAATAACATTTATCTCCAACCCATCCTCACCCTGCCCGCAGCGCCCAAAATAAGAGCGAAAAAAAATCAAAAAACTACATTTGTACTTTTTATTGTTACTTTTTAGAAATTTTCGTCGTTTTTCATACGAATAATTACTAATGGACAATTTGAATATTTTCCATGATTTTTTAAACAAATGTCAATTATTTTTAAAATTATTTATTCCAAAAAAATGTAAAGAATAATTGTATTCGATAACTAAACAAAAAAAAAATAAAATAGAACATATTCAATTATGTTTCTGATTGTGTAGTATACAGAAAGAATACATGAACCATTTTTTATTATTTTAAACAAATACAATTTGTTTAAATGATTACTTTTCCAAAAGTACTTTAAAAATCATAGCCATTGGACACCAATTTGAAAAACCTGAAATCTCTGGTTTAATTTTTAGAAGCATTAAAAATAGACCTAAAGAATTATTCAAACATTTACATAATGTTTTTAGAAAAATATACTACAAAAAAGACAAAATATTGCAGTTCAATCAAAAAATATGATTATTTTTTATGTTTGTTGGGAATAAATAATTGTTTAAATAATTTAAATTTTCAACGAAATTGAAAATTGTTTAAAAAGTAATGGTGAATATTAGAATTGTCCATTAGTAATTATTTGTATGAAAAAGACAACGAAAATTGCTAAAAAGTAATAATAAAACGTAAAAATGTAGTTTTTGATTTTTTGGTTAATATTTGTGGCGATGCAGGGAGGGTGAGAGTGGAATGGAATTAAAGGTTGCTAGTACGGTTTTATTTTGAAGCTGCTTCTCTTCAATCACTAAAAAGTTTTACATGTTTCGATGAAATCTTGGAACATGAATTGAATTTTTCGAAAATTCGAAATATCCAAATGTTAATTAAATGGCATTTTGAAGTCCCCGGTAGTACGTGTTAATCTATGCATTTCAGAAAAAAATATATATTACGGATTTTCTTTCTCCAAAAGTAGAAACTTTTTGGGGGGTGTCTTGCCCTCTAGCATGAAAAAACTTTGCAATGCATTTTTGGACCACCCTGATATAATATTGTCTAAGTATTTTCATAATCATATGAATTTCTTTTAGGCACTGAACATCCACGATCAGGAGGAGTGGTCCCACTGGAATCTAGCAATTCTGAAGACAAAAGAATGTCCTGCGTTGCATATTTGCTCTAATGCAAAGATTCAAGGAGGAACTTCTTCAGCCTCCAACAACACGCAGAGGCAAGCATTAGCAGCTACTGTTGTACAACGGGAACAGGTTCGCTTGGACAAAATTGTGCTTGAGCGAAAAATAAAGAAGACGAGGAACCAAAGATCTAGAAAACGCTCTGAGGAGGTTGAAGCCCTAATTTCAGCAAAATTAGATTACATCAAGATGTTAAAAAGAGAAGCTGACAAAAAGGTAAACTGGAGAAGGAGGTTTTAAAAAATACTCTAATTGAGCAGGAATTAAAATTTGCAATTTTGCGTATACAAGTAAAAAATAATTGATTTTCTGCTTCTAAAGGTGTTTTTTGTATATTTCATTTTTCCCATAGATTTAAGTACGGCGGGTGTGCAGTATGCAATGGTGCGATGAAATAATGTTCATGTTCTGAACATTATTTCAATCTGCATCTGTGATAATTTTATTATGACCAAAGACTTTGTACCTTAAATGACAGGTGCAAGATTGAAATAATGTTCAATGTTTTGAACATTATTTTAATCTGCATCTGTGCTAATGTTATTATGTTATTATGAATAGACTGACCGGGCTATGTTTATTTTTTAAGAGCCTAGCCGTGTGATGGTCGGAGACTCGCTAGGCAAAATTGATGTCAAAACCTCAGTCGGGGTCTGACTGGGCTCTGATGGGACAAATCTTATGATCGAATGCTCAAACGGTAGCTGTCCTGGCGCTGATTAGCAAAAATAAAATGGTTAAACTTTGCTTATAACTTAATTTTTTTCTCCGATTTCATTAAGAAATGGATGTGTATACCCGCATGTATGTTCCACGTGTAGAAATATATTGGGTGAATATCTTTCTGAAACAACAAATTTTAAGGTTTCATGAGTTCAGACTTACAAACAATGAATTTTGTGACAAAAATTTGATGACAGTTTTTGAAATTCGAACTTTTTTTTTTGTAAGAAAAAATCTAAGCTCCATCTTTATAAAAAATTTCAAATGTTAAAAGAAAATTTACATTTTATATCAATCTTAAAGTTTTAAAATAGTATAGAACATGTAAAAACCAAACCTTACACGAAAGTTAAAAATATTTATTATTAAGAAATTTTCAACATTCACTATTAAATTTCTGAGTTCCAGTCGTTAAAAATTCTAAATCTTTATAAAAAATTACATTTCCTGTCATTGTACAGAGTTGTAAAATAGTCTACAACGTGAAACAACACACTATCACGCGAAGAAAAATTGTAATCGATTTAAATTATTTATTTAAAATGTATTTTATTGATATTCCTCTTAAAAGTTCGTGTATTTTATATTTACATAACGCCGCATAATAATAAATAATTAGAAAAAGAGAACTTAAAGTTGATTTCTTTGAGTTTTCTGCACTGTAGCTTATAAGGATGGTTTTTTAAACGAGTTTCAATTCGTTGGTTTAGCACAGTGGTTACACTGTTAACAATAATATTAAATTTAGTATACCCATGTGTGTAAAAAATAAATACATGAAGTATATGAAATCGCCATTAAGAGCGCGTATATTAAATTTCATATACATTCATGTTAATCACTTACAAGAAAAATCATATAATTTCATTTTTCACAAATTTAAAATAAGTTTAGCTGTAATTTTCGATTCTAAATAATAAAATATCATACATTCTTCCTGTTAACCAAAAATAAAATTGGATTATAAGTCGAAAATTTCAATTAAGAAAATAAATAACAGACTCAACCTAAAATTAATTGTATTCCCCTTAAATTTTTACAATTTAGAGAAAAATTAGGAAAAATTTTACCTGCACATTGCACTTTCATTATAAATAACAACTGAGTCTACGAATTCTAGATTTTTAATTTCATTGAGAATGTTTGACAAGATTTAAAGAAATGAAAGCAGATTGAGTTTTCACGCACATTGCTATAATGACCTGTATATTAAATTTAATACACATGTATATTAAATTCACTACACCAATGTATGTTAAATTTCAGTAGCGGTAGTGCATATTTGCATCACACACATGTATATTAAACCTCATACAGATTTTTCTAACAGTGTAGCCATCCCGACTGCTAGGCGTTAGAGTAGCTTCGATACCCCGTAGTGTTAGAAATTTTATTCGAAATATAATATTTAAAAATGTAATATATGTGCTTACTTTAAACAGGAATGTTAATATTTAACGTCAAAGTCGCTGGGCGTGTAGAAATTCATTTATTAAAATGTTCAAATTCTACGGTAAAAATAATCAAATTTTTCCCCTAATTCAGTGACTGATGCTCTTCATATTATATGGTATTATCATTTTGAGAATGTGATTCATTCAAGATGGCAGAAAATTATTTGCAGTTTTTTATTCCAAAGTCATGTGATAAAATAATACAAAATAGTAAACAGTTAGTAAAATTATTATTACATGCATCTCAATGCAAGTTTTACAATTTATTAATGATATTAACATATGTATTTACTATGCTTGATTCTGAAAAATGCAGCCCCACAAAAATTATTTCTCAGAAATGCATATTTGGTTTAAGGATTTAAAAGTAAATATTAGGTCTCCGTCATCATAGTAGGCTGAAACAAAAATTAGCTGCACATTGGAAATAATAGGCGAAATTATAACGCATGAAATTGGTGTTCACCTTTCAAAATAATGTAGAAGAAGTACGCGTGTCTGATTGTCGTCAGACTCCACACATCGGCGAGTATGTACACCTACATTCAAAATGACATCCCACTGTATATTTAAAATTGGATCATCAAGAGGTGTTGGATCAGCACCCTCACGTGCTTTATCATGCAAGACTGCTGTCGCTACTATCACAGGATGGACATGATTCACCGAAAAACGCATTCCCGTCGCTAAAAATTAAAACCTGCGCTTCCAAACACCGAAAGTACATTCGATAGTATTGTGAGTTATAGTTTGCGACTCGTTAAACAATCTTTCAGCATCACTTTGAGGATTTTGTAATGGGGTTATGAGATATGGTTCAAATGCATAACCTTTATCTGGCAAGATTAATCCATCACCAAAAACTCCAGCTTCCAATCGAGCACGTAGTCTGGAGTTTCGGAAAATCGTCGAATCATGAGCTGCACCCGGCCGTGCGGATCCGGTAACAAGACGCAAGTATTCCTATGGATTTTGGGGCGCTGAATTCAAATTCGGTATCAAAAATCACTTATCACGTCATGGTTGAGCCATAACCTCAAAAAATGACGAAAAATCATGCACTGAGGCAAATAAATTTCAAAATAATGCCAGTGATGCAAATTTTCACTTCAAAAACATGTCGACAACTGTGAAGGATCAATCCTTGCCTGATATGTACTTATTTAACATAACTTTACCCAACAGAACCTGACCTCACCTGACCTGAATTAACAGAAATTTATTGAACTACACGTAAAGCTCTGGAAGCATATTTTCCC
>NC_046659.1:34878384-34885223 GCF_010883055.1 Belonocnema kinseyi
TTACGCTGGAAACCCTGTTCTTGCGTACTTTCATATTTTGACATTAATAGCAGTAAATGTCTGGAGTTTCGTAACCGCTTGTTGCTAGCATTATTCGCCTGTAATAGTATAAATATATTCCTTAAGTCTAAGAAAAGCAGAGAGAAAATTTTTTTGAATAAAACTCTTATTCATTTGCAAGTTTAAGTTACAGTTCTACATTTTAATTGATACAAACATTGTCAGGTTAATTGAAATGGGGTCAATTCTACTTGTAGTTGTAAGTTTCTTCAAATGAGTTAACCTATTAAATATAGCACACATTTAAGACTGAGAACCGTACGCTTACATAGCTACACGTGTGGTTGAATTTCATTCAGATAGGTTAGGTTAGGTCAGGTTTTGTTAGGTGAGGATAGGTTAAACCTCTATGTAGGTTAGGCCGAAGCTGAATGAAACGGAACCGCAAACACAACGGGACAACACAATGAGTTTAATTGTGTTATGTGAAGTTAAGTTAGATTAGGTTAGGTCTGGTTTTTTAAGGTTAGGATAGGTTTGACCTCTTTGCATGTTAAGCCCAAGCTAATTCAAACGGTACCACAAACACAACGGGACAACACAATCAGTTTAATTGTGTTTCGTGAGGTTAGGTTAGGTTAGGCTAGGTTAGATTTATTTCTAGGTTAGGCTCGAGTTCACCCATTCGATGTAGCACACATTTGCTACTGGGAAAATATGCATCCAGAGCTTTACGTGTAGTTCAATAAATTTCTGTTAATTCAGGTTAGGTGAGGTCAGGTTCTGTTGGGTAAAGTTATGTAAAATAAGTTGATATCAGGCAAGGGTTGATCTTTCACAGTTGAGAACATGTTTTTGAAGTGAAAATTTGCATCACAGGCACTATTTTGAAATTTATTTGCCTCAGTGCATGATTTTTCGTCATTTTTTGAGGTTATGGCTCAACCATGACGTGATGGGTGATTTTTGATACCGAATTTGAATTCAGCGCCCCAAAATCCATAGGAATACGTGTGTCTTGTTACCAGATCCGCACACTTTTTTTTTGTGTGGCTGTGTTATCAACCTCAAAAAGTAAAATAAACTATTATCATTTACCGAAAGATTGAACTTTAACATGCGTTCAATCTAATGCCGAAATAACTCTGGGAAAAAAAGCTATTGCATAAAAATCCACTTGTGCAGCTGTTATTTCTTCTGGCATTGTAGGTAATTTTATAACTCGGCGAGACAAAATAGAAATAGCCGCAGTGATCAAAGCACAATTCTGTGAACACTGGTTTTACTAACTCCAGAGAAATCTCAAGTAGAAATTAAAAAACAAGCCAGCTACATAATATGCAGAGCAAGAAGGAATTATGTTCAGTGGTGTAATCCTAAAAAAAAGTGGCCTGGTGGTACATTAACAGAAACTTTTGAACACACACACATACACACTATTGCACACAAGCACACACATGAGCGGTGATCCATTTTAACCTAAAATCTGTACCATAAATTTCGACCTTGATGTCAATTTTCAAGTTCAAATGGCGGTAAGACCCTTTTCTTAAAAGAGAACCCCTGTTTTTGACTGCCGATTTGAAAGGAGCGGGGAATTTCACGTAAAAAATGTTCTGTGGAAAAATGGTTTTTGTGACCTTGGAAAGGTAAAAAATTAAGGTCCACTGTCTGTGAAACGAACAGATGCCCTTTTTCTGAATTGTCTTGGATTTTTGGGGTAAACAAACGTTTACAACGAACGTCACAAAAAGCATTTTTCTGCAAGTCATTTTTTTTTATTCATATTTTTTTACCTCCATTTGACCTTGAAAATTGACTACAAGGTCCAAATTGATGGTACAATAAAATACTCCCCTCGGTCCTGGTGAACCTTTGTTCGAACCATTTCTTCGTAGAGAAAGTATTTTAGAACATATTTGGGCATATTTGGGCTATTAACCAGTAAAAGCTTGGCACCTTCAAGAGCGCAAATTATAAGAATGATTAGTTTAACAGAATATTCAGGATACAATCGTCGCAACTTCCTTATAAGGTCTCTATACCACTCTTTCTTTTCATCCTCCTTGGCTATGATTTTTTTGTTAGCTGGTGCCGAAAATTCGATAACGAACATGGTTCGCTTCCCGAAGTCAAAAAGAACCATGTCAGGCCTCGAGTGTGCAACAGAAGCAGTTGTCGAGAATATAAAGTTCCAGTATTATACGACTTTTTAATTTTTGATTAGTCTTCTCTTTAATGTATGTACTTAAAATCAATCGAATTTCTTAATTTTTATTAAATGTACGTTGTATAAAATCGCCAGACCCTCCTAAAGGGTTGCATTTCTTACTGTAGTATTTCTTAACGACTTTGTCATATTTTAACTCAATAATCATTTGATAATCCCCCACCTAAGTGATCTATTTAAAAGGCACCTTTTTTCAAGCAGGCAAAAATTACGGAATTTAGCTTTTTAATTCTTTAATGTAAGATTGAAAAATAATATATTTGGAATCTACGAGTTTTTACGATTCCGCGCCTATACAATTTGTCTTTAAAAGTTAAAAAATGTAAATTCTAAATATATCATTCTCAGATCACTAATTGCAAAATTAAACATTATTGTAAGTGCCTGAGATTCAGACTCTGAGGCGTAGATGATATTGTTGTCTTGAAGTGGGTTTCATTCTTTCCTAAAATTGAATTCTTAATGTACACTGTGGACTTTCAGGAAACTATTATGATAAAATTAAGTTTTGTGTAAAAAATCTTCTACCCCGCCTATTTTTATAAGCCCATTAGCCTATTTTATGGTAAACTATCGCCATTCTCACGTTGACTGATCCCCTCAAGCGGGCTACCCTTGTTCATAAACAGGCCAAAGTAACGAAATTTAACAATTTTTTAACTTTTCAGTGCGCACTTTAAAAAAAATATATTTAGAATCTGCAATTTTGTACAATTACATGATAAATTGGTTGATTTGATAATTTAAATGAAAAAGTTTATAATTTGGCAAGCAATAATATTATTGCTTAAGTAAAACTGTTCAAATTTCAAACTTCTCCAAACAAATTACATATGCCAGGAATAAAAAAAGATAGATTTCGATAATCTGATTCTGAGATCACCAATTTCAAAATTACTTATTTTTTGCAGATTCACATTTATACCTGCATATTTACAAAAGTCTTTTATTAATCGTACACCGACCAGTATTCCATAAATTATAAACCATTTTTGCGTTTATTGCAAGTGCCTGAGACTTGAGACTCTAAGAGACAGTGAGCAAACCAGCGTTGTCTGAAGTTGCGCATCGAGTTTAGCTTAGGCTTCCTCGCTACAGAGAACCATGCAATAGGGGGAGTGGTGGGAGAGCTCGGTGCGCAACTTCAGACTACGCGAAAAAGAGAAGTGAAAATACGCGGGAACAAAAACGACTAGAGAATTAGCCGAGAGGTAAAACGACAAAAGAATGGACGGAGAAGATTCCCCCCACTTTGCTGTAGCGAAGACCAGCCTCGTGTAAAGACGAAAATGCGCAAACATGAACCGAGCTCGCCCGACTTCACGAATGACGATCGCATCAGCTGTTCCCAGAGCTGCCAGATCAAGCCAAAGATTTATCCTAACCATAGGTCTTCTATTTATATCTCGATCCCCATTTGAAAGAAATTAAAGAAACTGGCGAATCGGATGTTTCGCGTGATTCTTAATTTCATGCATGAGTCGATTTTGAGGTTATGTTTTTCAGATGTATGTAATATGAATATTATTACTATTATATATATTATTAATGTTAATATTATAATTATAAAATTTTATATTCGTAGTAATGACTAGTTGACTATCTTTTAATAGAAATAGTTCAACTTTCAACTAAAACAATTAGATTTATGCAAAAAAAGTAAATTTGGAATAAAATATATAAATTAAAAAAAAAAAAATTTGTTTAAATTTTTTAACCAAAAGTTAAATTTTCATCCAAAAAGCTGAATTATAATCTAAAAAAGGCATTTTTAATAAAATACACGAACTTTGCACAAAAGAAATTTATTTTCCACGAAGACTAATTTTCTATACAAAAAATAAATGTTTAATCATTCTTAAATTTTCGATGAAAAATATTAATTTTCTTGTTGTTAAAAAATTTATTTTCAAAGAAAAACAAAAAAAATGTTGTACAAAATAGTTAAAAATTCTAAAATATTTTTAAATCTCTTGAACTTTGTTAAAGCTCTTAAAAATTCCTTGCAATTTTAAAAATACCCTAAAATATTTTCTAATCCTTTAAAATGTTATACTAAATTATTAAAATCAATGAAAAATTCCTTGGAATTTATTAAAATATCCTAAAATATAACAAATCTTTCAAAATCTCATATTAAAATACCGTAATCAATTGGAAATTTCTTGGAACATTTTTAAATACTCTCAAATATTGCAATTTCTTCCAAATATTTTGACATACCTTGAACTTTTTTTTTAAAGATTTTCAAAGTACTTAGTGGAATGGAAGCTTCTAATGTGTCCCCTAAGGGTTTACATTTTTCTTGCACCTTCTTCTTTATTCCCTTACACACACCCCACAACCTTATTTGGTGGTGGAAGGGGGACCTACAGTTTAAGGTGGGTTCCGAACCACCATGAGCAACAGCTTTTAAGTACTAAGAGAAAATCTTTTTCTCTAGAGGCACTGGTCCCGCGACTCTCCGGAGATGAACAACTCCCTTGCTAGGCTAGTGTTCACCGCATGGGCCGCCGAGGCTCTTCCAGAGTGCGAGGCGGGAATCGAACCCGCAAGCCGACGGAGTGAATCCAAAGCCTACGCTTTAGCCCCCACGACCATCATCCCACTATTTAAAGTACTTTTGAATTTTTTAAAATAACCCTTCTAAAATTTTTTTAATTCTTTGAAATTCCTGTAAATTATAAAAATAAATTGAAAATTTCTTGAAATCTTTTAAAGCATCCTCAAATATTTAAAATCCTTAAAAATCTTTTGAAATCTCTTGAAATGTTGCAAAGCTTCAGATTGAAATTTAAAAAAGAGAAAAGTTTCAAGACGTTAAATGTTGAAATGTTTGTAGATTAGAGTTTTGCAAATGGGATCAATAAAAATTCGAAGCTTTTGAAATTTAATTTTCAAAAAATGTCAACTATTGAATGATAATAATTTGGCAATCTCTGAATGAAATTATTTCAGACTGAAATTTAGAAAATAGAAAAATTTCAAAATGTTAAAAATTTCAATGTTTGTAGATTAGTTAAACTATTCAATTAAAGTGTTGATAGAAATTACTCGAGTTAAAGTTTAAATATTTCTAAAACGATTTTTGTATATAATTATAAAATTATATATATGTTAAACATACTTTTAAATTTTGAATGCTTTCAATTTATTTATGATTAATAATTTTTGGTCAATAATCTTCTGAGTATACAATTCAAATTTTCAAGACTTAAATTCCATCGAGTAGAAAATTATTCATATTTCATAGTTGAAAATATAATTGTGAAAGTTTTGAATTTTTATTGATTCCAATTTCAAAACTCTAATCTACAAACATTTCAATATTTAACGTTTTGACATTTTTCTGTATTCTAAATTTCAATCTGAAGCTTTGAAAAATTTAAAGAGATTTCAAAAGATTTTTAAGGATTTTAAATATTTGAGGATGTTTTAAAAGATGTCAAGGAATTTTTATCTTATTTTTATAATTTTAAGGAAGAGATTTAATTAGGTTTTAAAAGATTTTAAATATTTGAGGATTTTCAAAAAGATGTCATTGAATTTTCAATCCATTTTTACAATTTAAAAGAATTTCATATGATTTTAACAATTATAACAGGGTTATAGTTCGTATAGTTCATTTTTCATTGGGCTTCTAAAGATTATAGGCGAACTTTTTGTGAAATCGATGGTGGTCGAGTTCTTGGAAGGGATTTCTTTAAACCATATTTATCATTCATTAAATATGAATTTAGCAGTTAAGTTTATCTGGAGTGATGGGGATTGAATAACTAAGTAGGAAAATATCGATAGTGTAGAAGTTTTTCATTGTACAGGGCAGGCATAGTAAGTGCATAGTTGCACGGTGTGGTTCTCATAATATGAGGTACCTGTGGTTTTTATAACACTGTGGTTGCGCGGGGGAAATTGGTTACTTGGTTACAAAAGTGTTTGTGACTACTGCAAAAACTAAATATATCTAAATAGCAGGAAATTTATACTGCGGAAACATAGAATGAAGTTTTTCATTAAAAATAATACTTTATTTTGCATTTTATTAGCTATTTCCTGGGGTATCTCATATTATAAGAATAGTTTGACGAGTTTGGAAAAAGCACTTTTTTGTATTTTCAGCATAAAAAAATTTTTTAATACAATTTTTTATTTGAGCTCCTTATGACAAACTAAATTTTCTTTAAAATGACCTATATTACTTTTAAATTCAGTACATAGAATTCCGACAATCACGCCAAACAGAGTTGGTATCTCATATTTGGGTACTCTCCTCTACTTTTTCCATATCAATTAGATATATATTCCAATGTTATTAATTGCCATTGAGAGTTGGAAAAAGCAATATTTTTCAATAGCAAAGTGCGATTAGAAAAGATTCATATCCACCATAATAAATAATAAAACAGTAATGGCAGTAAGTAGCAGATCAAATAACTTTTGATGCAAAAAAGTTTAGAAAAATTACCATTATAAATATTAATGGAGAGTGAAAAGAAAAAGACTTGAATTTTTCGCAATGAAAGAGTTTACAAACCGAAATAATACTTTGCGAAAATTCCGATTTAAAATGGAAAACTCATTGCCGAGTGTCGTCCTCTAAATGCGCCGA
>NC_046659.1:34885323-34886610 GCF_010883055.1 Belonocnema kinseyi
GCGATTGTAAAAAAAGACTGAGTATAAATTAAATATCAGCTCATCTATTTAAAAAATATTTTAACTGGCTTTTCAAGGTTTGCTTGTATACAAAATAATACGCATTTATGACTGCAGAATTCGGTCATACGAGATCTGGACTCAGGCAAGATCTTGACGCGTCTAGTGTTGCTCTGAATCAGGATTAATTATAATTAATTATTGAACCGCAGTAGCTGCCATTTATAATTTATTTATTGAATATCTAATTTTTACTCACATACAGTTAATTAAATTGTGTAATTATAAAACTGAACACGAATGTAATTGCTCTATACGGGGTGGCCGTTAACCCAGGAATCCAAAAAAGAATCGGAAATTATTAGGACCAGAAGAGGCCGGAAATGAAAGTAAATTTTTCGTAACGGAGATATTTTTTTTGTGAGTAGAGAAACGTTTTCAGTCACTTTATTTGAACGTTGATTTTCGATTGAACTTTTTCAAATTGGAAATTTCCGTAGTATAATTTTTTTCAATTCCTTCTAAAAGATATTCAATTTATAACCATTCTTTTTTCAACTTTTAAAAGTGTAAATGACTTTAGGGAGCGATCACATATTACGTAACATTACGAAGGGGGGAAGCGGGAATGGGGTTCGCGTTTCGTTACGGTCTGTTGTGCTCTGGGAGGGACGTGAATTTTACCCGATTACGTAATATTTTTCTAATTTATGAATTTTCTGCATCATCAACTTTGTATATCCACCTTTTGTAACTAAATAATTTTAATTCATCATAAAATGTATTTCTAAATGTTATTTAACATCATTATTAGAAGAGAAAAATTAAATTTCACATCATTGTTTAGTAATAGAGAATAATAGTTTTATGTTTTGAAAATCTCAAAATATGTGTAAAAAGAATATGGAAAAGTCAGAGTTAATTTAAAAAATTTTTAAGGATGTTAAAATTTTGTAGGTAAATTGAATTTTACAGGTTGTGAAAAAAATGAAAAAATGTTGATGGTAAAATTTATAATGATCCATTTGTAATGAACTCTAAGAGAAAATTGGAAAAGTGTCACAGAACATTTTTAATTATCTCGAGAAATTTGAAACAGTGTGTGAAAAGATATGAACCCAAATTTTGAATTTTTCCATATTACATCGTTTAAGAAAAATGAAGGAAAATAATTCTTTTCAAGCCCTTGTAATATAGTCACAGCTTCCTCCTTCGATTAGATAAGCAGCCCTATATATTTGAGGGCTTCAGGGCCACTAGTTTAGTTCTAATCTTGACTTTACTCTG
>NC_046659.1:34886710-34891975 GCF_010883055.1 Belonocnema kinseyi
AATCAATATTTTCGATTAAGTGAATAGTTTTTTCCGATGACTTCATGCAATTTTGGATCAATGTGAGTAATACAAAAAAATGGCATACTTGAAAACTGTTCCTCGGTATGCTGCCGCACAACGCCCGAGTGCGAGCACGAGGACTCCCTCTACAACCGGCTCTGTAACTCAATGAATTTCAATTTGTCCATTTTCTTATTAGACATTTTTCATAGTAAAAAAGTCAAGCTTTCTTTTGAGACTATCTAAAAAAATCGTAGATGCCTAAATTGCGAAAAAAGTTAAATAAACAATTGATTTATTGAAAAAATTGTTTAAACAATCTTTTTTGTTATAAATAATAAAACAGGATGAAAGCGTGTAAAAAGCACTTTCTAAAACCCTCATAAAAATTTTAAATCGCGTAATTAGAAAGGAAGTTACAGGCGTTTGAAACTACCCCTGCAGGCATTGGGGTTGAGAATTCACCCCCCCTCACTTGGGGAGGGTTGGTAATCCTGGTCTATAAGTTTGTGGATTAACTACTTTTGGGTAGGCGAACATATTACCAGAATTTAGAAACAATCGAAAAACATGACTTTTTGAGTTGGGGCAGTTGAGGAATAATGCCCCATATGCATGTGTGTGTGTATGCATATGTGTGCATAGTTATTCTTTTTAGTCGCGACGCCTACAATGAAATTTGTTGTTAATGGTTCTTTTTTTTTGTCAAAAATTGTATTACCTGGCTCAAAACTGAATCATTTTCTTCAAAATTCGACAATTCTGTCAACATTCATCCTTTTCGTTTAAAAATTCTTTAGTAGGTGGAAAATCAATTCTTTTGAATAGTGGTACAAATGTCTGGTTGAAAATTGATCTGTTTTAGTCGGTTGACACCTTCTTTTCAAGTGACAATCTATCTATATTGTTGAAAATTCAACTGTTTTATCGAAAATACCTGTTTTTGGCTTTGATTCGGATTTCAATATTTCTTGAAAATTTATCTTTTTTGGTTTTTTTTTATTCTTTTCTGGATTTAAATTTTATTTTTCTTCAATTTTGCACATTTGGAATGGAAATTTTCTTGACTTTCAATATATATATATATATGTATTTATGCGTTTTTGGAGAACATTAAACAGGATGATTTTAACGATTCTCGGATATGACGTAGTTTTAAGTCGACCCTTGCATTATCTTGTGTTTTCTCTAACAGTTTCGTGGCAACTCTAAAAGAGAGCGGTCTTTCGATATGCAGTGACTAGGAAATCCGGAAACGTACTTAAAGATAAGTAATTCATAGCAATTCATTATAATTTTACGATAAAAAAAAAGAAAAAAAAGAAATTTAAACCTACAAACTAAAAATAACGCCGAGATTTTGAACCGGGGGGGGGGGGGGGGGGGGGGGGGGGGGGGGGGTCTGAGAAGACGGCCGGATACTAACTTCCATATATCACAACGCTGCTGAAGGCTGGTGACCTTCTCAGCATGGAAACGAAAAATCTCGGAGACCATGGTTTCGTGTTTTCCAGACTGCTGTGGGCTAGAATGAAAGTAGGAATCAGAAGACCATTTATCATAGCATGCTACGCGCCGGTTGATAGTGATCCTAGAGAAGTAAAAGACGCCTTCTGGGACACTTTAAATGATACAATAAAGAATTCTACTAGGAGACATGAACGGTTGGGTGGGCATCCAAAATCAGGATACAGAAAAAGTATTAGGTAATTTTGGGGATCCAAGAACAAACTATAACGGAGATAAATTAGTTGGTCTATGCTTAGAAAGGGGTCCGTTTATTACATATACTTCGTTTAGGCATAAAATGATCCACATGTACACCGGGTCTAAAGGAAATAGCCACAGTATAATTGACTTTGTTGTTGTGGATGAAAGACTAAGGGAGTTAGTCAAAGATACAAGAGTCATGAGAAGTCCTGAATGCAATACTGATCATTACCTTCTGATCTCAAAAATTAACTTAGGTCGGGGGTGGAGAAAAAATAGAACCAACGAAGCAAAACAAACGCGAATCAAAATTGAGAACCTACAGAAACCGGATGTGCGAATAGATTTCCAAAATAAGATAATCGAAAACTTAGATAGGGCAACATGGGAGGACCGCATAAAAAACAAAGATATAGAGGGCGCCTGGACAATGTTACGGGATATTCTTGTTAGATGTACGATCGAAGTGTGTGGTACCGCAGTTGTAGGAAGAATTTCTGGTGATGCGTAGTGAAATGATGAAATTCACGCTGCCCGAAAAGCAAAAAGAGAAGCGTACAAGAGAGCTTTAAGCATCGCAGGTCTTAGCAATGAGGAAAGAAATAGACGTAGAAATGATTATAGACGCGAAAACAGAATACTTCAACGATTAGTTTAAGAAAGTACAGATACAATTAGAGCAGAAGAAGAGATAAAAATACCAAGCGACTTTGAAGGAAACAGGAAACTACTTTATGAAGAAATGAAAGGAAACAAAAGTACAGAAATTGTCAACATGAGAAATAGCAGGGGGGAAATGGTATATGAGGCAGACGGAACACTAGAGGCTTTCAAAGACTATTTTAGGAGACAATTCGGAGATGAAGCTATAGGACACCATAACTGCGATGTTGAACGCGATGCGATGGAAAACTCAATTTAAAAACTCTGTGTCATTGAAGTTAGAGATATAATTGAGAACTTGAAAAACGGTAAGGCTGTCGGGGTAGACGGTATTAACGCTGAAATGCTTAAACACGGTGGCACGTGCATACCACATAGATTGTGCGAATTGATAAATTTATGTTTCGAGATGTTTCCTGATGGACAAAGTAAGTAACGAGATAATTCTAAAAGAATGTGGTACAGAAGAGACGCTAGTAGACTGCACATGGGAAAGAAATCGGTTAAGATGGTTCGGACATGTTGAGAGAATGCCAAATGAACGAATAACGAAACAAGTGTATCAAGGTAAAGTAAATGGCAGCGTGCTCAGAGGTAGACCGCAGAAAGAATGGTTAGAATGTGTGAATGAGACCCTAGTTAGAAGAGACATAAGAAGTCACAGAAACACGAGAGCCTGTATGAAAAAATGCATGGACATAAAATAAGCTAGAGAAGTATGCCATGACAGGAAAGAATGGCGGCAAATAGTTAATAAAAAGAGTATCAGTAGAGTGAACGACGCCTGAAACAAAGACCTTGGCTATTAATGGACCCAAGTGGGGAACCTTACATAACGACTTCGTGAGTTTCTTCGCTTGGGGTGATTGTTAGTGAGATTGATCAGCAACCTGGGTCGGAGCAGTGTTGCGGAACGAACGTGTTATTTACTTAAATAGCACGAGAATTCTGGATCAATCTGAAAAATCTCTATCCCTTCCACACACTACTCCTTTCCCCTGCCGAGTGAGTCACGCCTACCCCGAAAGGGAAATGCTTAATGGTGTAATAATAATAATAACATGCAGCGGCGGATCCACAGATACCCTACAGGGGGCGCCGCCGCCAACCTTATACTGACGACTAGAAAAAAGAAGGTCCTTGAGTCAGTTTATTTTAAATTATCAAATGCTATTGATGAGCTCTTTCAAATGGCATTATTAAATATTTAAAAAAAAAACAATCTTTTTCAAATGCTGTGAATCTTACATAACGCCTTATACGTATTATTTCAAACAAAAATTGATTCCAGTCATCAATTTAAAAAAAGTTTAGGCTTTTAAAGCTCTTTGAAAATGTCACCAAGAATTTCCTGTCTGAATTTACAACAAAATAAAATTAATATTCATCCCTTTTAACGCATTAAAAATTATAGAAATGAATGTTTTCTGAATAAAAAAAGGATTTATAAGATGAAGTATTGTCTATAAATAACTAGTTACGTAATGTAGGTACTACTTGACATTCATTAATTCATAACTTTTTTCTATGCCATAAAGAATACAAAATAATATTAAGAATAATATAACATCAAAATTTTAAATAACCATTATCTCTTAACAGATTTTGAGCACGTTAGTTCGAGTTAATATTAAATTCTGAGAACTAGTATCAAGAAAATCAGTAGTATCAGTATGTTTTTAAATTTATGTGAATATGATTTTTACATGAATAATAAGAAAATTAAATAAAAACATTTTTGAATATGTTAGATTGGTCAGAAAGATTCTAGAAGATTTGAAAGATTTTTTTTCTTTTTAAGGATTTTACCAAATATTCGGGTAAATGCTAGTCTTTTCAAAAGAATTTGAAGACTTTTAGAAGTTTGAAAAAATCAAAAAACACTAGATCTATTTTCAAAAATGTTTCTTAGTTTTTGAAATGTGTTATTCACTTAAAACCTCTTAAATTCCCGAAAATTGTTGTAACTGACTTGAATTTTTCTCCAAATTTTGAAAAACCATCCGAAATGTCAAAAATTGCCGTATAATCATCTATATTTCCGCAGACATTTTACGAAAATGTTGTTTTTTTTAATATCTCGAAATTTTTTAAAGTTTATTTTTGAAATCTTTAAAAATCTACATTTCTAAAAGTTTTATAAATTTCATAATTCTCTTTTAATTTCTTTAATTTTACTAAATGTTTCTTGAATTAACTCGCTTTTCAAATTCTGTTTTAAATTTCTCAATCCTTATGAATTATGGCATTTTACTTTAAAATATTCTACACTCTTTTTCGAAATTTCAGGAAATCATTTGATATGCCTAAAAAACCTTTTTTAATTTTCTCTTAAATGTCATTTTTTAAATCGAAAACTGACTTGAATTATTACACACATGTTGATAAAATTCTTTTTATTTAATTTTGTTAGACCTTCTAAGCCATCTAATCTTTAACAATCATTCGAATTTTTCCTGATTTTTTTTTTAATTCTTCAAAATAACAAAAATTTGATTTAAAATCTCCCAGATTATTCTTTGACAATTTTTTTAAATCTTTCGAAACTTTTAAAAATATTCTCTAAAAATTCATTTTTCTATTAAAAAAATTGTAATTTCCAATGAACCTGAAAAAATTTTTCATTTTCGTAAAAACTTTAAAAATTCTTAAAAAATCTTAACAAGGTCTAATTATTTTTAAATCGTTTAAAAATTTCTAAATCTATTAAACTTAATCAAATTTGAAAGAATATTTTTTAAACTGACGTGAGATTAAAAAAATGGTGCAAAAAAAAGTACACACAAGGGTGTTATATTGAAAAAGGCTCAAATGAGTTTTTAAAAATATGTGATATCTCTAACGAGATATCACGTGCCTTTATTTCGTTGGTTACAGAGTAAAGTCAAG
>NC_046659.1:34892075-34894590 GCF_010883055.1 Belonocnema kinseyi
CGCACTTTTCGCAGCAACGTCTGCGAAACCATGCTGAACTAGTCCGTAAAAGGGGCTATGTAAGCGGAACGCCTACTCTACCACAGCTAGAACAAGCCGGCAGCAAAGAAAGAGAGGCGACGCTAAGACTAACCGCGGGCAGGCATCCAATAGATGAAGAGCGATGCTTTACGACCCGGAGAAACATCAACACTAAGGTTTCTCGCAAGCCTAAAGATCTAGCTGAAATGAATGACGAGCTTGGTGGACAAGACAGTACGCGTCCCGCATTTAATGTGTGATTGACTACATCACATCTGGCAGGAATTTTACCGCCAAGTTTCGAAAGTTCGCGCGCGAACTCCAGACCCGTTATCAAACACTTAACAAGTCAAAACTGCTGACCGTTAGGCAGCATATTGTTGAGAGAATATGTATACTATCTGACGCTAAGAGAAGTCTGGAGCGGAGGGACAGGTGGGTCAAAGAATATCAACAGTTTCTCTCTGACCCATCTCGACTCTTCCAAGACCCTCCAGTTACTGTCGAACACCCACCCAAACCAGAGGAGGTTGAAGTATTTTGGAGAGAAGCCTACGAAGTTCAGCATAGACTGCACGAAGACTCAGAAAATATAAATAGCTTCAAGGAGTTATGTGTTGCCCTCATAACACCTGATAAAGAATGGCCATCCATCACTACTGAGGAGGTGAAAAAAGTATTAAGAGGGATGAAGAACTATTACGCACCGGGACCAGATTGTATCAAAACATTCTGGTGGAAGAAGTTTTCTTCAACTCATCAGCATTTGGCCCGTATTTTCACCTCATATTTGAAGTCGGAAGAGCCGATTCCAGAGTGGTTGGTGGAAGGGCGCACAATACTCCTGCCCAAAAAAGAGGCAACTTATCTGACCCGAAGAACTACAGGCCAATAACTTGTCTGAACATGCTTTACAAAATATTCACAGCTATCCTAAATGATAGGATTGTTCGGGCAATTGAACCTGTGTGGCAAGAAATGTAGGAACAACAAGGCTCAAAGAAAGGCGTAGCCGGATGTCGGGAGAACCTGCTCATCGATACATGTGTCTGCAAAGATGCAGCATTGTACCAGCGTGACCTATCGATGGCCTGGATTGATTATCGGAAAGCTTTCGATTCGACATCCCATACACTTATCATCTGTCTTTTGGAAATCTTAAAGTTTCATCCGCAAATAGTTGGGTGCATAGAGAGATTGATGCCGCTTTGGAAAACCAGATTTACTATCTCATCTGGAAAAAATCTTGTGACAGCTAAAAAGGTCACGTTTCAGAGAGGTGTCTTTCAGGGCGAAACCATGAGCCCACTCCTTTTTTGCCTTACATTATTGCCACTATCTCTAGCACTTCGCCATTCCGACGGGTACTTGTGCGGCAAACCTGCAGATCGAAAGTACAAGGTCACTCATGTATTTTAGATGGACGATCTTAAGATCTATGCTAAAAACAAAGAGCAATTGCATCTAGCTCTGGGGATTGTCGAACGATATACTAAGGAAACTGAAATGGAATTTGGGTTAGACAAATGCGCCAAGGTTTATTTGAAGCGGGGAAAACTTAATGGCATCTCTTAAGATCCTGAGCTCGTTGATAGAAGCGCCATACGACACCTTTGCGCTGGAGAGATTTATACATATCTGGGCGTGCAACAGAGCCACATTCAGGATGTGACATCTATAAAGGATACTCTCCGAAGCAGATACAAACGTCTCATTCGACAGAGTTGGTCTTCCGAACTATCGGCGAGGAACAAAGTATCTGCAACGAACATGCTTGCCGTTCGGTACTTCTCTATTCATTTAGAGTAGCTCCATGGATGAAGAACGAGCTCAGATCTCATGATATCGGGACAAGAAAGGTTATGCACCTGATCAAAAGCATGTATCTCAAGTCTTCCGTTCCGCGACTGTACATCTCACGCCGTCAAGGAGGTCGCGGAATATTGAGTCTTGAATGTCTTCACAACAGGATTATTCTGGGAACAGCACATAGAGTGCAAATGGAAGAGACCCTCTTCTTAAAATGGTCAGGAATCAGGAAGAAGTGGACAAAGGAGCATTTCTGTACAAAGCAGCGGAGGAGGCTGCCGAAACACTCGGACTTGACTTCAGTATTAGGGGTGTGCAAAATGCATCAAATCTTATCTATCTCGAGTACTCACTCCTGAAAGCCCGGATTAAGAAAGCACAAGAGAAAAACTTTCGTGAACAGCTCCTCGACAAGAGGATGCACGGTATCTTCCACAGAAATGTTAAGGATTAGTCAATGTCTTGTGAGCTAACGTTTTCTTTCCTTAAATCGCCCGGATTGAAGTCTGGTACAGAGGGTTTCATTTTTGCATACCAAGACGGTGTCATTTCCACATTAACATACCGTCGCCACATTTTGAGACAAGACATTCCCGATGATAGCTGCAGGGCGTGCCATGCACACCCCGAGCATTTAGGTCACATACTATCTAGTTGTCCAACTCACGCGGGAACGACCTACATT
>NC_046659.1:34894690-34909928 GCF_010883055.1 Belonocnema kinseyi
CGAGACCTTATAAGGGAGTTGCAACGATTGTATCCGGAATATTCTGTTAAACTGATCGTCCTTATCATCGGCGCTCTTGGAGGTGCCAAGCTTTCACTTGCTTGTGGCCTAAACAGCATCCCTGCGTGTCAACAATATGCTAGAACACTTGCGGAAAAAATGCAGAAGGCGGTGGTCCTTGGGTCGCTCCGTGTTCTTAGGGTGCACGAGGCTTTTGCTGGATCGTCGTATTGATTCCTTTACAGACTGTAACCACCTATCTCACGGTTGTGAGACGTGGTTATGGCTGAAATTTTACCGCGATTTCGCTGAAAGCGGGTGCAATTTTTCAGATTAGCACCCGCTCCCGGCGAAATCCTGCGGTTGTCCTTATGACAATTTTTAATTATATATAATTTACAATGTGTACAACTCTAATTTAAATAAATATAATAATGTTAAACAGATTATAATATCGCTATGTATAACTGAACAAATATGCTAATGACTATGGGAAAATTTACGAACTACAAAATGTGGAATTTTTTTTATTTTGAATTTGATAGATACAATTTTTGCGCTTTACGATATAGGAAAACAACGAAAGCGATTCCACTTTTTCCAATACACTATGGCAATTCTGTGTGCACAAGGAGTATAATTTTCCCATAATGTTTTGTTAACTTCACAGTCTTTTCTAGGGAATATTGAAACTGTCTTTTTGATTATTCCAATAATTCATGCAACGAGTCGACTCCGGGTTTACTAATCGAAATAGTAAAACCTCTTTCTTTTTTAATTATAGCTAAAATTATATAATCAGTTATTCCAATAAAATTATTAAATCCACAATTTAATATTCAAAATAGTAATTTTTGTAATAGTGAAGCTATATCCTGGCTTGCTATTTTTCTCTTGTAAAAATAATAAAAATATCAAATTTTACGACCAGAAGTTTCTCCGTATAAAAAAGAAGTTATAACAAAATATTAAAATGTTCAACAAGAGCAAAATTAATTTTCAACGAAAGAGTGGAATTTACAACCCAAGAACTGAATTTTTAATAAAAATAGATACTATAAATGTTAAAACGAGAAGAATAATTTCCTATCAATCAAGGCGATTTTTCAACTACATAATTAAATTTCCAAATCAAAATGATACATTTGTAACAAAAAATGGAACAGTTAAATTTTCAGTTCAAAGATCAATTTTCAACCAAAAAGGCTTTTTAAGTCAAAAAAGAAAAAAATATCAACTTTTTAAAAAGTTTGTATGTCAAAATGAAGTACTTTAACTGTGTTTTTTTTTGTTTTTTTTCCAGTTGAAAGTTCGTCTTTTTAATAGAAACTTTTCCTTCTTGTTTGAAAACTGATATTTTTGGTAAAAAATAATGATGATTTTGTTAAACAAATTTTTTTGTGCAGCTGAAAATCAAACTATTCCCTTCGCGGTTTAAAAATATTTTTTAGTTAACATATATGGTTTGAACTTTTTTAGTAAATTTGTAATTTTTAAATAATTTGTTTGATTGAAAATGTAACGATGGCATTCATTGTTGAAAATTTACCTATTTAATAGATCATTCGTTTTTTGGCCAATCAATTTGTTTAAAAATTCTTCTTTCCATTTTGAATTTTTTTTTTGCTTTTTTATTAATTTCTTTTTACTAAACATGTATTAATTCCATTTTTTGTTGAAAATTTATCTTTTTTGATTCAAATTGAAGTATGTATATTGTTTGAAATCCATCTCATTGGTAGAATACTATCCTTGTTGTTTGTGTATTCACTTCATTGTTTAAACTTCTAAATTTTTTAAATTGAAAAAATACATGTTTGATTAAATACTTGTTTTTTTCAGTTTTAATATTCATTTTTAAGTTAAAAATTTGACAATTTTATTGATTTTCTTTACCATTTATTTTTTTTCAGCTGAAAATTCTTATTTTGTAGTCAAAAATTATCATTCTTGTTTGAAAATTCATCTATTTTGGTACAAAATTAATTGTTTTGGTTGATTATTTAATACCTTTATTGAAAATTCAATTCTTTTTGGTTAAAAAACATTTTTTAATAAATTAAATATAACTGTATCATTTTTGATTTAAAATTGATCTTTTCTAGTTAAAATTTTATATATTTTTTCGTAAAAGATTGAACTATTGTGTTTAATTTTTTTGTTTGCTTAAAAATGGACTGCTTTGAGTTATTAAACGTTCATGTTTTTTTAAATTTAACTTTTTTTCGTGTTTTAAAAAGCATCTGTTTTGGTTGAAAATAATTTATTTGGCTTTTTTGAAAATTCTAATATTTTGTTGAAAATTAATTTTTGTAATTAAAAAATTTAACTGAATCATTATCGGTTAAAAATGTATTTTTTGAATTAAAAAATTTGTTGTTTTTTTTCGTACGAAAATTGACCTTTCTCAGTTGAAAATTTATCTTCTTTTGGTAAAAATTTATTCGTCTCGTTTAGAGTTCATCTATTTTGATTAAAAATTTATTTCGGTCGTTAAAAATCCACTTTTTAGTAAAAATTCTTTTCTGTTGATATAATATGATTTGTTTAGATAAAGAGTAAACATTTCATTTACCGTTAAAAATTGATCATTTTAGTAAAAAATTCAATTATATGGTGAAAATATTTTCCTCTTCACAACAAATGTAATGGTTCTATGGTACCTCATCGTCATTTATGAAGTCGGGCGAGCTCGGTTCATGTTCGCGCATTTTCGGCTTTACACGAGGCTGGTCTTCGCTGCAGCAAAGTGGGGGGAATCTTCTCCCTTCATAGTTGTGTCGTTTTACCTCTCGGCTTATTTTTAGTTCGTTTTTTCTCTAGCGTGTTTTCACTTCTCTTTTTCGAAACTTTTTTTTTAGTTCGCTCTCGCTCTGAGCGTGTCATATATATATTTTTATGGTGTTTCGTTGTAATAAAGTTGGGTTTAATTCTGTCTTTACAAATTAAATTCCCAATATTGTGCAAATGGCTCTTGTAATACTAACTAGAAAGATTTTCTGAACGACAAATGAGTGGTGTGGCCCCGCCTGGCCTCAACTACACCACTGGTTGTATTCGAGGCTCAAACGCACGGTTTCTGAATTCGAGTTTGAGAATATTGTAAATAAATACAAAAACCATTATAAAAATTATACCTGCTATACCTATCTTTGTGTAGCATGTAGCAAATCGTGTTCAATTTCGAGAAGCAGCGCTTCAACGTTCTTTTTCGATAAACGAAATCGCAATAGTGAAATTCAAATCAACCAAAGATTCAAAATAATTGATTATTTGGCTTGAAATTCACGAATAAAACAAAAAATACACATTCTATCAAAAAGTGATTAAGAATAAATTGGTAGATCTTTTAGAAATGCACCATTTTTGTGTATACAATTTTTTACCTATTTTGCACAGTTTAAACGCAAAATGTAATTTTTGATTTTTCGTTCTTCTTTTATGCTGTCAAAATTTGAATTTTAAATTTGTCAAGAAAATTCAAAAAGTTGTTAAACAATCTTGTAGGACATTAAAAAAGAAACATTTTTCTTCTCCTGACTTTTTTCATATTGTGCGGTATTTGGCTTAAAATGTTGATTTTCGTGTGAATCGTGTCCCCTGAATCGAAAATATAGGTTTTTACGAATGTGCCTGTCTGTCCGTCTGCCTGCATGTATTTATACCTGTCTTTCTGTCAGCACGATAATTTAAAAAAAAATAATTCCATCAGATTGGCCTCTGGTACACTCTTTTAGTGTCCTAAACTACTCGGAGAAAAATATTTCGCATAATGATATCGCAAAACCTGTATATTGCAAGAAAGCGCAATATGATAACATACAATCAGGTCCCGGAGCTTTGTACGATATTATAATACACTAATATCACAGAAAAAAATTGACTTAAATTTTGTTGCTGTAGTCTGCTACGAAATCCTTAGCAGCAATGGGAAAAAGGCGGAGTATGAGTGAGTTCGAGCTATAAATCGGGACACCAGATTTAAAACAATCAGAGAAAAAGTGAAAATTTACTGCAGGTAAGACTTGCAAAGGACAATTTCGGTAAAACATGTAGAATCAACAACAGCAAACAAAAAAATTGTTCTTACTGATATATTTCCTCCGAAATAAATCGGATTATTGTAGACGAATTAGAACTTGCTTATAACCATTTAGCAAAAGCGCAAAATGTAACTGACAGATGGGAATCCCCATTTCTCCCAAAATTAATTAAGTTAAACGGCGCTGGATAGCGCTGGCGTCGTAATTGTCGCTACACCTCGAATAAAAATGGAGCGATTATAAGAATCATTTTTTTAAATTTTTTCTGTGATCGCGTGCTGACTACTCGAAACATCGTGAGATCACAAAAGAAGAAATACAATGTGAAAGTTTAATAAACTTAAATCCTTATGTTATAGATTGCATAATTATGCGGTATATAATGTAAAAACTTGCAATTTTCGAGATCACGATTTTGCGCTATTATAATGCGATAATTACGATATATAGCGCAGGAATAACGATATATATTGTAATTCATGCGATATAGTTTTTTCAGTTTAAAGGTAAAGTTCGTTATCCAGCCATTTTGTATAAGAGTTCAAACAGTGAGCGCCTTTTGAATATTTTTGAGACCATTTTTTCAAAATTTAAGAATTCTCTTTATGGTTATTCATAGTATTTGAAAGTCGAACAATTTATCTAATGACTTTTGTCACGAAATTAAAAGTTATTAAAGTTATAGCATGTACATGATTGTGTGCTTTTATCTAGACTAAGATGGGCAACGCCAAGTCAATGCACAATACAAAAAGTAAAAACACCCTTGGATTCGTCTCGGAAATATTCCGGTGCGTTGTTTCTTTTTAGTTTTTTCTTGTTTAAACAACTTGTTAAACTATTACATTATTTGTTATCTTTTTTCTATAAAGAACTATGTGATTTTACTTTTATTACACTGAAAAACTTGGTACTGGAAAAATTACTAAATAAGGTTACAATCGAGGGACCAAGGCGATAATTCGTATATTTTAATCCAGTAGTCGTAAGCTATGCTATTTCTATATGAAATTCTCCTATTGATAAAACGAAGTCTTGGTATTTTTATAGTAAAATCCAAGATAGGATAAATAAGTAGAGATATCATTAAATTATATAAAAAGAGTAGAAGTAATAAGTACCTAAAATAACATAAAAGACTAAATTTGTAAAAGGGATTACTATTGTCTCTAGGAATATGAATGATACTCTGACACTTTCTATTTTTTGTATTATGGAGTAAGATAAATTCGGCAGATGGCTCTCCAATATTAGTAAGTGATAGTAAGCGGGCCTAGCGTTGGACCGAATGCAGCCGAGCGTAAATGATGTCGGCCGACCAACGCTCTACAGAAATTCCTTAAATTCATCAATTACTCAATATGGTTTGATGCAAATATCCATATTGCAATAAATTAGGATAATTAGAAAAGTCACAATTAAAAACAAATTTTCCACGGAGAGAAAAAAATTATTTTTAAACCTCAATATTAAGATATTTGAGTACGTTAAAATATAGTGCTTAGAACTTAAAAAATGTTATGACTGTGAAAAATTAATGAATAATTTAATAGAAATAAATTTGAGTGCTAGCATTTACTTCATAAGGGCGATAAATTTCTGGATCTCATTATCTAGTTTAGTAGAATGGAATATCGCCGTGCTGCCGCATCGGAGACCCGTTTTCGATTCCCACCAGCTTTATTTTAATCACATTTTTCTGGTTCAGCTTGTAATGTAATATTTTTGCATGTATATAATAATGTATAAACTATATATAATCATGTGCACTGTAGAATTACAATTTAAATCGATATAATAGTGCGAAAGAATTCAACATCCCATAATAAAAAAGTCTATATTTACGGCGCATGTTGGGTTTATTTTTTTTCGTCTGCTAATCTGACTGCACCGATTTTTACTAAGTCGTTTACTAAATCAGTGTGCCGGTCTCTTTTCGACGTCACTATAGTCCTTTGAAAATATTTCAATCTTCTGTAGATATTGATGCAATAAATTTAGAAGTTTCTTCTACCGAAATTATTAAGTGGCTCTAATATACATAGCTTGCTGGTTTACTACAGAGCTTTGTGAATACTTCAAACCTTTTTTGAAATAAATATAAAATTTTTCAATTTCATTCCAATGAATTTTGTAGTTCGGCATGTAATTACTAGTCACTACTCGAAGTAGTAACATTAGTAAACGTAAACTCCGTAAAAAAGCGTATTCTGTAAATTACGTAAGTTCTATAAATTAAGAATATCCCGTGAATTCGGTAAATTCCACGAATTTTATGGATTTCATAAATTCCGTAATTTCCATCAATTCCGTGGATTTCCTGAATTTCGTAAATTCCATAAATTCGACCAATTCCGTGAATGCTTTGATTTCAGTGAATTCCTTCAATGCCTTCAGTTAAATAAATTCCATTAAGCCTTCAATTTAATGAATTCCATGAATTTCTTTAATTCAATAAATTTCATGAATTCCGCGAATCCAATGAGAATTCCATGAATGCTGTGAATTTAATGAATTTAATCAATTTCGTGAATTCCTTGAATTCGGTAAACTCCGCGAATTCCTCGAATGCCATTAATTCCGCAATTTCCTTGTGCACAATTTTCGTCTTACAAACGCTCTAATAAATGTATTAGAATGCTGAATGATGACTTCACGACTTACAACACTTACAATACATGTATTGCAATTTCGCCAATTTAATATTATGGTTGCAATTTGACATCGTACATGATCTCAAATCAGATCATTATGATCTCAAAAGTCGACTATTCACTCCGGCTGATCAAAATGCTCTTGAATTCGGTATCATTTCTGTTCCATATTAAAATGATATTGATTTCGGCATCATTTTGAACACTTTTTTGACCGTTCGTATGGTTATATACAATTCCAAAGTTATGTCGTTATGACACCAGCGCCAAGAACTGGCAGCCATTTTATTTAGTGTGACCAATGAACCAAAGAAGAAGATCAAATTGATCTATTATTATAATCTCCAGAGTTAAATGATCGTTGGAGCAAAATTCTCTGCAACAAAATTTATCCTTTGTTTTACTGTGCTTCCTAATCCTCAAGACAGATTTTTTAATCATCATTCCCAGACTTAATAAAAGTTCAAAGTTAACATATCTCCATTATTTAAAATTAGCACATATTGACTATTAATTTGTTTCCTATCGTCAACATTATGAGTCTACCAATAATCTGAATACAAGGCAGGATGAAGCATATTGGACAAAAAATAGACAGAAAAACTTAAGTAAAATTTTGTTGCATGTAAAATTTTCCGCTGTTAAAGTTTACATTCTATTGGCGAAAGTTGATCCTACGATGCAATAAAAGCTATCTGTTGCTACGGCATCCTTAGCAGCAATGGGAAAACGGCAAAATATGTGTGAATTAGAGCTATAAATCGGGACACCAGATTTCAAACAACAACGAAAAAACAAAATTTACAATTTTTTGCAGGCGAGATTTGCAAACGGTTAGAAATTAAACATATTTCGGCAATATTTCCACTGAATTTAAGAAAACAATTCTGATCTCGTCTATTGTGTCACCATGAAGTAAGCAAATTTCGGTAACGCATGTAGAATCAGCAAACAGAAAATACGAAAAAAATTTTCCCTTACTGATATATCGCCTTCGAAATAAATTAGACTATTGTAGCGGAATTAGAAGTTATTTAATACCATTTAGCAAAAATCGCAGAAAGCAACTGTTCAAATGACGTATGGGGATTCCCAGTTCTCTCAAATTTAATGAAGTTAAACGACGATAAATAGCGCTAGCATCGCAATTCTCGCAACACCTCAAATAAAAATGAAGCGATTATAAGATAAAACGTTATCCAGACACGGTTAAAAATTGTAAATTATCTTCGATTCATGTAAAGTTTATCCGGCAAGGTTAATTCTTGTTACGGTGAATCTTTCACCCGGAATCGATGTAAAATTTATCTTTCGTTTTTTCTGTAAAGGTTTAGTCGATACATATTTTAAAATATAGAAGTTTACAACTAGAAACGATTTTTTTTATAGAATACACACTGATCGAGCGCTTGAGCTCGTGTGTTTTTGTCATTTGAGATATTTTGTAATTATTTCTCTTTTTTATATTTCTGACTAATTCGAATTAATCTAAAACAATCCGAAGAAATTTTTCAATCCTACCAAACCCTTATTAATCCACCTTTCAACCCCAAATTAAATCTTAATCTCAAGACATGTCTCAACCATAAATTCAATCCGCCTGGATCCGAGGCTCACTGCTCACTTATCAATCCTTTTTAATTCAGGTATCAAAACCAACTTCAATACGAACGCATACGGAATCCATTTTTCCATCCGTACCTCCAATCCTCTGAAATAAATTGGTTTTCTTGGATTTGATTTGACGAATCTGACTGTATCCGACATCAGTCCGAATGGATAAGTGCGAATCCGAAATCAACCCGATTGCATCACACACCAATGGGAAACAAACTTTTACTGTATCCGAGTGAACTTAAGACCAATCTAAACCTAACTTTCATTTCTTTTCAAACCGTGCAATATCAGTACTGGAAGGTGACGTAAGTATGGCTGTGGTAATGCATGCAATGAGTCTCCAACAAGAATGTATCCAGGTGTTAAGGGCTGAAGGTCATTAAGGTTATTGGATAAGGGAGATGGAGGACGGGAATTCAAACAGGCCTCTACTTAAGTTAATATAATGTATAACTCTGCAAATGTGAGTTGAGATTCGCCGATGACTCGCTTCAAATGATTTTTTATCGATTTGACAGAGCTTTTCCATAAACCGCTAAGATTAGGTGCAAGGATAAAGTCCTTCCCGTTGTCTGAATACGAGGTTTGTTCAAAAAATAAGATGACTTTATGGTTTTCTCCACAAATATTCATTTATTCCTCAATATTTATGTTGTCCCCTTCAAAGTCATCCCCCTCAGATATAATACACTTGTTCCAACGCTTTCTCCAATCTTCGAAGCACTTCCGATAATCATTTTGTGGTATAGCCTAAAGTTCCTTCAGCGATGCAGTTTTTATCTCCTCAATCGTTGAAAATCGATGTCCTTTCATGGGTCTCTTCAGTTTTGGGAAAAGAAAAAAGTCACTGGGGGCCAAATCCGCTGAATATGGAGGCTGCGGCATGACTGTGGTGCTGTTTTTGGTCAGAAAATCTTTCATAAGCACTTTCAAAATTAAGCAGTTTTCGAAAAAATTTTGCTGACACACGTCTCATGCCCAAAACGTCCGAAAAAATAGCATGGCATGAGCCAACCGATATGCCAACATCTTCAGCAACTTCTTTGATGGTAATTCGGCAATTTTTCAACACCATTTCTTACACTGCTTGAACGTTTTCATCTGTTGTTGACGTGCTGGGATGTCCAGGGCGAGATTCGTCTTTGACATCCTCTCGGCCTTCTTGGAACAGCTTGTACCACTTGTACACATTTTTCTTACTCAGAGTAGAGTCACCGTATGTAAATGTCAATATTTCAAGAGTTTTAGAGCACTGGATTCCATTTTTCACACAAAATTGAATGCAAAATCTGCTCCATTTTTTTCGAAAGACGAAAATCGCCGAGCACACCAAACCCTTCTAGCCTTTTACGCCTCAGCCAGAAAAATAACACGAGCTATATTGTCAAAACTGTGAACATATGATCGTGACGAGTGTAACAACATAACACAAGAAAAAATTTGAAACTTGAATGTTCATAGCCGGCGAAAATAGAAAAGTCACCTTACTTTTTGAACACACCTCGTACATGTTTTGAGGACGACCTTGTCAAGATATAAACCGTTATAGGCAACTTGATAATGCATCCATTGATAAATCTGCAGATAGTTCGGTGTGAATTGCTTTTGTCACGAAACAGACAACTATGCATAAATACGCCTTTGTTGCCGTACGATTTCAAGTCCTGTCCTTTACGAAATAAAGCCCTGCATAGCCAACTCCATAATTGGTAAAAGGTCTAGAAGGTAATTTGATTTTACTTGAATTTGCGATTTCCCGGTTTCATTTAAGGAAAGAGATCTCATTTTTAAGCGATTTTGCCTATGCTAACCTTATCACGCGATTCCTGGTGCATAGAATTTCTTGCGGCTTCAGAAATCCTATTTTATAATCAGTGGTTGACCTTGATAAGCTATCTCTTACTCGATAAACGTATGAGAGAACTCTAGTCAAAACTGTGAAAGAGGAGAATCGTTCAAAAATACTAGGTCCTTTTTCTATTTTAATTTGATTTAAGGTGCACTTTCTTTTACCAGGTGCATCCTCGAGGTCTAGGTCTGGTGGGTTTGGCCAATGGTTCGAGCCCTGTGATAACCATGCTGGTCTAGGCCACCAAAGTTCAAAGTCCTTTAATTCCGCAGGCTCAATTCCTCTTAAAATGATGTCAGCTGGTTTCTTCAGAGATAAAACGTGAATCCAAACGCCCTCTTTTGTGAGTTCCTGGATTTTCGTGTATCTGTTAGCGATGAAGGTTTCCCTCTTACGAGGGTGTGCACGAACCCATGCTAGAGTAATTGTTGAATCACACCAGAAAAATGTTTGATTAAAAGTCATTTCCATCGACGAACTGACCTTTTCTGAAAGTTGCGCAAGTAAAAGCGCACTGCAGAGTTCAAATCTCGGCAAACAAATTCTTTCCATTGGGGCTATCCTTGACTCTGCAGACAAGAATTTTGCAGTGATTTCCCCATGTGCATTCATGCAACGTACATAAATTAATGCATTGTAAGCCTTTTATGAGGCGTCACAAAACTCATGGAGTTCTATTGTGATAGGATTTTCACACAAAATTCGTCTTGGAATACGTATTTCATTTAGATGATTGAGTCTCATTTTAAAATCCATCCATTCAGTGCTTATTCGTTGTGGTAAAGATTGATTCGAATCCATCTCAATTTTTCAAAGTCCTCAAAGAATGATCTTTACTCGTTTAGTCGCGTTTTGGATCCTTGTCTCCTTAAATCGCTCGGATTCTATCCGTTCATAATTTGACGCTCATTTTCTCAGTGAGAAGCCAGCTGGTTCTAAAATTGACGAGAGCTCATCCTTGAGTATTCGCGCTTCGTCGAGAGAGTCTGCACCTGTAAAAAGATCATCTACGTAGAAATCAGAGATGATTACTCTACTCTCGTTCGGATGTTGCTCTTTTTTATCCTCTCCAAGTTGTTGCAAGTAGCGTGTAGCCAAATAAGGAGCTGCAGCAAAACCAAATGTTACCTTATTAGGCTCGCAGATCTTAATAGGCTGAGTGCTATCAGATCGCCACAGGATTCGTTGCGTTTGCCATTGCTCTTCGTCGATGTAAGTGCGGGGGTATTTTTTCTCAATATCTGCTGAAAGTACAATTTTGTGATTTCTAAATCGCAGCACAATTTAAAATAAATCATCCTGAACCTTGGGCCCAACGTGCTGAAACTTAATTACTGATATTCCATAGGAAGTTTTGGAAGATGCATCGCAGACCACGCGAATCTTAATGGTCGTGCTATCGGGTTTCATCACCGCGTGATGAGGAAGATAATATATTGGAGGGTCAGAATTAATTTTATCTGAGGTCAGCTCAGTCATGTTATTTGAGGCTTCGTATTCTTTTATACATTTCAGGTATCCGTTCTTGAGTTGTGCATCAATTCCCTACACTTTGCTTGTTTTATTTCCCATTCACGTTTAGTATTTGGGTCTAATTTTTCGCTCATCAAAAATAGTAATAAGGTGTCCCATTCGTCGGTAGGATCTAAAGCTTGCATGTAGGCTAAAATACTCTAAGAACGTCAGTTATCTTGATTTGACTCATACATGATCCTGGATTAGATCATTATGATCTCAAAAGTTGAGCATTCAAAAGTTGAGCTTGAGACGAATAGTTTCTGGCATATGAATATCAGGGTGGAGCGAAAAAATAAAAAGTCGACTTTTCGAAACAAGCAAGCCCGGAAAAGTTGTGAACCGATGTACCTAAGAACATATTAAAATTTCAGCCCGATCGAATAATATCTTCTGCCTCCGAAAACTCCTCAAAAATGTGAAATTTAACGATAAATTGCATTTTTTTCTAAAAAATGTTAAGTGTTAATAAAACTTATAAACTATATGTATAAGTACATTTTTATGTTAAGCAAAGTTATTCGTGGTAAAGCTACCTGTATATTATGTTTGAACAAGTCTAGTATGCTGTATTTAATATGTTGCCTAGCCCATATGAGACCATATTATAAACTAAGAAAGAATTTTACCATTTTCATTAGTCATTTCTAGTATTACATTTGTACAGCTCTCGGCTCACAGAATTCGAAATTTCAGTGTCTCAGAACTCACCACGTGAAGGTGGCTGTACTCCGAGTTCCTCCCATACCATACACCCAACCTACCATACATTAGCATAGAGTGAGTTAACAATTGTTAACATGGATTCTCAAAACAGTGAAACTTAAATGCCGTTGAATGGCATTGTAATCACATACCGTTTCGGTATCACGAGTACTCATAAATATCCTGTTTAGAACCTGTATTGGTTTTTTGTGTTCCAAATCGGCATTTGTGACCGCGAAGTCAATTTCGCGAGTATCAAACCATGTCGCTGTTCCTTCCCACAGACATGAGTGGCTGCATCCATGACAACCTGGACGTATCTTTCCACAGCTTGCGTGTGGCATAGAATCAAGGGGTAATGATATTTAATGACAGAGCCGGTTGTCACTATGCCTATCAAATAATCTATCGGTATGTCTGCCAACAGAGGCGGCTCAATGATGGAGGTCCCAATCCAAGATATCAGATCAATGTAATCAGGTGTATCAAAATCAATCTTAGGAACTCTAAGAACCTAGGCTATCATTTAGAGCTTATTTATCATTTTAGATTCCTTTTCAGCAAGAGGGGTTCATTTTTGTTGCAGCTCCTTTGGAATCAAAAATGGGTTAAAATGGAAACCTTGGTTTTTTCTATGTGTGTTAATTGCGTTTATATTTTGTATTTAAATTATCTTAATTAAGTTATGTCCATTAGAGTTCGATTACATGTGTGTTTTAAGTCAAAGATTATGTTATTAATTAAACAAACTGTCGAAGTAGGCAAAGCGAAAAATAGGTTCTTTATAAATAGGCTCAATTACAATTGGGATCCTTTAGAATATCAACTAAGGTATCATTTAGAGCTTATTTAACCTTTAGGGTTCCTTTTCAGCAAGTGGCGTTCATATTTGTTGCAGTTCCATTGGAACCAAAAATGGGTTCTAATAGAAATCCCAGTTTTTTCTGTGATATTTCTGATCGAAGTGACCGAGAATCATCCCCCTTTTGGAAATGTTATTAGCTTTCGCTCCCCTCTCACCGTTTCTAAGATAACTCAAAATTTATATTTTTTGGAGGTATTCAAAAAATCCTTTCATTGGGTTTGTTCGAGTTGATCGAAAATAAACGATCCCCGATTTAAAAAACCCCCAAAATATTGTTAGTTTTCGCGTATCTCTCGCTGCTTTCAAGATAACACAATTTTTTAAACTCTTAAAATCTTTCTATTGTGTCACTTCGAATTAGGAAAAAACAAAGCCGATCTGCAAAATCTTTTAAATTTTGTAATTTTTTACGTATTTGCGACTTGCGCTCTCAGATACAAAATGTTACAGTTAAATTCTCCAACATTGAACATTTTGTTAACCATTTTCAAACAATTTTAACTAGATGTCTGCGCCGCCACGCCACGCCGACGACGCCGCCGATATTTCATTTCCGCCATGACGTCGCCGACTCTTATTCGGCGGTCAGTATGTCAGGACCACTCAAGAATGAATTTGGGTGCACAAAAGGGCTTGAAAATGCGCAAAATAAATGTAACCATATGTCAATAGGTATTTTCACTCCAACCACTTCACTTCGTTGAGTGCTGAGGGGAAAACAGTGGACCAACTTCATGGGCCAAGAATTTATTTATGTAATACCTTCTTAATTAGTGTTGCATAACGATATGAGATGCTCGATTGTCTTGCTCATTTCAGTCGTTCGAGAAGTATTCTTAAAAACTGAGAGTATAATTCTCTCTTTTGTTTTCATAGTTTCATCTCGTTCTATATTGTTCATCGCTCGAGGTATCAACGGGAACGTCATTGACGAAAATATATTACAGGTTGTGAAATAAAATCAACAGTCCACAAAAGTGTCTTATCCTGAAAATTTCATGAAAAATTTTGAGATTTTAAATCGCAAGAGATCATCGTCGAATATAGATTGAGTTGGCAATGTTGAGGAAGCACCAACCAATTTGAAGTATTTCTTTGATACCCATAAAATTTATTTTCCTAAATCCTAAAATCTTAAAACTAATACTTAAGTTTTAAATTTTAAATCGCTATACAATAATATAAATAACTCAAAAATAAATAATTCAATATCCGAATATAGTAATTAATCAACTCATCAAGAGAAATCACTGCGGCATATGAGTAAACGAAGAAAGAAGAATCGAAAATCTTTGGATACATTACTTGAATTTTTCTACATAGAAAAATAAAAAATTACACGGTGTAAAATATGTCATTTAGAGAAACAGGAAGAGGTTTCAATTAAAATGACTGCAGGGAATACAAGAGGAGTAAAGCCTCATTTGGAGAAACTGTATATTAAAGAATATGAAGTGTATACATTATTTTCACCACAAAATAAAGTAATTGAAAAGAAATAAATAGACCTTACCTCAATTGATCACTTAAATCCTAGGTTAATTTAAAGAATAAACACTTTTTTAGCGAACTTTAATTTATGAACAATGATATCGCTTTCATCTTGGAAACAGAATCTTTTCAACTTTCACTTTTGTTCTATTCTTTAAAATAGTTATTGCAACGTATTTAAAGTAGCCCGGCTACTGGGAAAGATAGTCAAAGCTATGTCCATTATTTTTTTTTTCTGAAATTTGGAATTAAATACAATATTTCAGCAGGATATCAATCACTAAATTAGGTATCAAATTTGTATGCTGATCAATATAAATAAAATGTTTTTATTTAATAGTAATAAAATGTAAATTTAAATGTTAAATTGGGTCCATTCTAGCTACATTTTTTATTATAGGCTACATTTTGCTCAAATTAAGCTCAAATACCCTGGAAGCAAGTATAAATGAGCAGTAATTTAAATTTTACATTATATTCTCTGTCTCCAAAAAAGTTT
>NC_046659.1:34910028-34911045 GCF_010883055.1 Belonocnema kinseyi
AGGCTACATTTTGCTCAAATTAAGCTCAAATACCCTGGAAGCAAGTATAAATGAGCAGTAATTTAAATTTTACATTATATTCTCTGTCTCCAAAAAAGTTTTCCTAACCATATTCAAAGTGCTTTAAATCCAAAATTAACCATTTTTGAAGCCCGCGAAAGGCCTCTCCATAAGAGCCCGTGACATTTTTGACATGACTTTAAACAGTAATAATTCAAATTTTAACCTGGAAAGGGCCTTGAAAAGGCATTATGTAAAAGAGCACATATTTGAGCGCAAAAAAAACAATTAATTTTAATGATTTTTCATCTGATCGATCCAATAGCAATATAGGTATTAAACACATTCATGTTCCATGCAAATGATAGAATATTCGTTCAGAGCTGATATTTATAAAATCATCTTTAATTTCTTTGACCCATTTAGTTATTTTAAATTTAAAAATATTGCACTCATGTATTTTATATTTTATTCAACAGAAATTTGATATTCAGATACATATTTTGAAATTTTCAATTTATGTTTTTTTTTTAATTGAAAAAGAGACAGTTAAAATAATTTAAAAACCTTGAAAATATTTCTCTTGAGATTTGTGTATGGTTCAGGCATAGAAAATTATAATACTTTTCACAAAAAAAACGTTTCATAAGATTTTAATTGCAATTGCGAAATTAAGTTTTCTAATTTTAATTTTTTACTCTATGAAAAATTTCTCTACAAATTTAGAATTTCAATTCAAAAAAATTTTTCCGGAAATGTAAAATTCGTGTAGGTAAGATAGAATAACTCGAGAAACCCCGTATTCGACTGAAACACCATGAAAGCTTTGGAAATATAAGACGGTGCATACTAAACTCTTTAAGTCGTAGTATTTTCTGCAAACGTTAATTAGTTAGAAGCTACTAGTGTAAGTAATTTCAGGTCGTACTATTAACTTTGTCAAGAATTTATTATTTATAGTCAAGGTCTGCCAATTCCAAAAATAGCACAAGTCTTAACAAATTAATATCCTTACCA
>NC_046659.1:34911145-34927757 GCF_010883055.1 Belonocnema kinseyi
TTCAGGTCGTACTATTAACTTTGTCAAGAATTTATTATTTATAGTCAAGGTCTGCCAATTCCAAAAATAGCACAAGTCTTAACAAATTAATATCCTTACCAAGTTAATTATCAGAGAACTACGGTGAATAAGTTACTTTTTACAAATTCACAGCCAAATTGATACTTTCTAATTATGAAACGAATTTCTACCATCTGATTCAGTAACTTTTTCCTAATTTAGATGTGAAGAGGAAGGCAAAAAATTTCAGGATAAACTCTGCTACTAATTTTTATCATATTCAAAGCTAAATAGGGGTTGTCAGATGGTATTCTTTTCTTATAGTAAAATTAATTTAATAATATCAAACTTTTAGTAGTTAAAAAAAGAGGTTTGAGGGTAATACAGCATTTTTTTTATATAAATATCGCGAACCCGCCAGTCTAACCTAGCCTGCAGTAATCAGGTTTTCTTGGTTTTTGCACATCCCTAAAATATCAAAAAAATGTTTAACAAGGAAAAAATTAACGGCTATTCCATTTCAAATTTGGCATTCTCCAATTTATATTCCACAGACATTTTCTCAAGAGCAATTCAAAAAGAAGACAGTCGACTATATAGTAAAAAAGTATCTACCGTACAATTTTTTTGATGACGATGAAACCCAAAATTACATCCATGACATAAATCCAACATAAATCCATTGGCAAAAGTGCCCAAACGCAACGAACTATATATATATATATATATATATATATATATATATATTGTTTTGCACGCTGCGCTTCACGGAATGCGCCTTCTGCGCGCCGCAAACTGGTCTGGAATAGGAATTTACTGTCCACAATCGCCCACAGGTCGTATTTCTTAACCGATTTAAAAGTTTTTTTTAGAAATGCTCAGCAATTAATTTTTAAGAGAATTGTGGTTTGCTTTTTTTTTTTCACAGGGCAACAATATATAAACAAATATAGTGACAAAATTGACCATTTTACCTTTGTGAAGTTTTATCTCAAGAAAAAATACAGATAGAAACTCAATATCAACCGGAATTATTGCACATGCATTCATAGAACATAATTAATTCCAATAATATTTAACTTAATTATTATAAACAATTTTTATGAACAAATTCTTATTAGTATTTTTTTATCATAGAAAAAATCGTTTATTTCACGCTAGTTGCTAATATTTTTCATAAGAGTCATAATTTCTAACAACAAAAATTAGCATGAGTTAACAACTATTGTTTTTATAGGCATTTCTATAAACCAATTCTTTATAAACGAGTTTTTCTCATAGCTGAATTGATTTTTCTGAACAAAAGTGATTCACAATAGTCTTTAAAGCCATTTATATACTTTAAGCTTAATCAAACATAAACAATATAGATTGTTTATAAAAATTTAGTTAAACAAGTCTCCTAGTCGGCCGTTTACTCGTAGAAAAAAATGTTTTCTTTTCAATAATTATTAAAGTGACATTTATTGCGGTGACTAACCAACGAAATTAAATAAAGAATAATTTATATGATTGTTATAAACAATTTTTTTAACGAAACAATTATTTATTTTTTTTTACATGCAAAAAGGACGGTCTTCCACTGAAAATATCCGACAATAAACTAACAGTGATTCCAAAATTGGATATGGGACATTAAATAATAATTTGCGTAATTGTTAATAACAATTTCTGTAGCAAACTGTCCATAGCAATAACGCTGTACTTGCGTTTTTAGAAGTCACTTATCTTTCATTTATTTTGTACGTAACTTCATGAAACACAAACGAAGAACAAGTGACTCTCAACTAAAAAGTACAGTTCCAGGTTCACCGCTAGGTGTGTATCTCTCGCACGCGCTCTCGCAACAGAAATCATAATTATCGTTTATATAACTGACAGAGGCTGCGTTGAAATTATCTTTATATGATTTGCTTTTAGCGTCATTTTAAAATATCTTATACAGGTTTGTACATTTTAATTGCTTGTATTATTATTTTTAATAAAAAATGGATACTCTCAAGGTAGGTAAGAAGGTCCTTTGTGATTTTCATATTGCCGATGAGAGTACTGACGTGCAAGGTTTGTGAAGTTTCATGCAAACTGAGTACAATCTTGATCCTGGGCATCTAAAAATAATAGCTAATCATTTGAATTTGTATTTTTTACCTATATTTCAGAAAAAATGGGAAGAATGTTTAAGTATAAAAAGTCAGTTTGAAAAGACGTTCGAAAAGTGGCTAAAAACTGACTTCGTTGTTACTTTTTCTGGGATAAAATCAAAAGGAGGAAGAAAAAGTTCAGATACAAAATTCGAAGATGCTTCTGCTGCGACAAAGAGATGAAAACTAATGTCCATTGAAGAGAGTTTCACGGCTGCTGAGATAAAGCACGCATTTCTGCGAAGTTTACGAAACAGTGGAAGAAAAAAATTTCAAATGCTATAGTCGTTCTTTTGAATTTTGACGAAACTGAAAATTTAAACATTTCAGGTAAATCTGACTTTGAATCATATGTGCCATACTCTTCAGAAGAAGCTTTAGCTTTAATTCAAAAGGTCAGACTATCAAAGTATCAATATAATACTATTCACTTACAGGCCAAAGAAAGAAAGGCTGTCATTTTTCCTTCATATGTGAATGTATTTGAGATTAAAAAAGATTTTTATCCTTCAATTATTCGAATATCGGAAGAAGGAGCCATGGTTGAGATTCAGTCTCTTATTGATCACACTATTCATCGTCTTTTTAAAGATCCGAATTTATGCCTTCCGATTTCAGAGAACAGATTAAAGTTCACTTATTTGGACTTTGAAATTAAATATGGCATCGATGGACTGTCAACTGATGCAAAATACTATCAAAAGTTTAATAACTCATAGTTCCTCGACAAAACGTTGTATACCTATCATGATTAAATATGCAAAGGAAACAAAGGAATTAACGAAATCGGAAATCAAAAATATTAAGACACAAGTTCAGAAGCTTAGACCCACAACTATTACTACGACTAATGGTGTGTATATAGTGACAACAGAAATGAAGCTAACTATGTTGGATGGGAAAGTTTGTACAGCTCTCACTGATACTCCATCATCTTCTACTTGCTATATTTGCAAAGCGACACCATCAAAAATGAATGATCTAGGGCATGTAAAGCAGAAGAAAGAAATTGTATCCAGCTTAGGATTTGGTCCTTCTACTTTTCATGTCTGGATTAGATTAATGGAGTGTATACTACATATTGCTTATCGGTTACAAATCTGCAAATGGAGCATATGCAAGAAAGAGGATAAAGAAACGATGAAAGAAGCTGAGAAAAAAATTTGCAACGAATTTCAAAATAAGATGGGGTTAATAGTTGATCAACCAATTCAAGGATCTGGCAACTCTAATTGTGGTCAGAAATAACTGGAGTAAATAAAGAACTCATTAAAATGTTTAGAAACATGCTACAAGTGTTAGTTAATAGCAGAAAAATTCCTCCTCTCTCTTTCAACGAGTATGCTTTTAGGACAGCAGAACTGTATGCAAGCTTATATCCATGGTACTACATGCCTTCTTCAGTTCATAAAATACTGCTACATGGGGGAAAAGTTATGGAGAATTTCATGCTGCCCGTTGGCATGTATTCCGAAGAAGCCTCTGAAGCACAGAACAAGGATATCAAGTACATTCGACAGTTCAACACACGAAAAATCTCTCGATTGCATACTATGCACGACCTAATTCACAAACTCCTTGAGTCCTCAGATGAATCGTAATTTATTTATTTTAAGTTTTTTATAATATAAAATAAATTAAAAATTGTTATTAACAATTACGCAAATAATTATTTAATGTCCCATATCCAATTTTGGAATCACAGTTTAGTGTCGGACAATTTCAGTGGAAAACCGTCCTTTATGCATGTAAAAAAATAAATCATAGTTTTGTTAAAAAAATTGCTTATAACAATTACATAAATTACTCTTTATTCAATTTCGTTGGTTAGTCACTGCAATAAACTAAATCACTCATGAAAAATATTAGCAACTAGCGTGAAATAAACGATTTTTTCTATGATAAAAAAACACTAATAAGAATTTGTTTATAAAAATTCTTTATAATAAATAAGTTAAATATTATTAAAATTAATTATGTTCTATGAATACATGTGCAATAATTCTGGCTGATATTGAGTTTCTATCTGTATTTTTTCTTGAGATAAAAATTCACAAAGGTAAAATGGTCAATTTTGTCACTATATTGGTTTATATATTGTTGCCCTGTGAAAAAATTAAAAAAAAGCAAACTACAATTCTCTTAAAAATTAATTGCTGATCATTTCTAAAAAAACTTTTAAATCGGTTAAGAAATACGACCTGTGGGCGATTATGAACAGTAAATTCCTATTCCAGACCAATGTGCGCCGCCAGTCGCCAATCACATTTAGCCCAATCACCGCCGCTGGTGAAAACTCTGTCGGCGCAACCCTTTATTTCAACTGAAAATTGTTGATATTATGACCTTCGACCATCGATCATTTTCTTATATATATATATATATATAATATATAAAATAAAATATGTATAAACATAAAATTACAAAGCAGTTTTCTCCGTAACATTATAAAAAAAGAATAGTCAAAATTTAGAATTTGCGTCAAATTTAATTCGATACTTTACCGAAACGTTGCAACTTAACAAAACTTAATAATAAAAGTCTGAACGTGTCGTTTTGTGAACTAATCCTCAGGATTTTATTGTACTTTTATAGCAGTTCCAGCTTGAATTAATAAAGTTTTCCATAAAACTACTGGACTAGTAAATCGAAATCAGTCACTAAATCGAAAACCTGAAACTACCCAAGGCTAGTCGACAAATTCTACGTAAATTCTGAATTTTAAATATTCTTTTTCATACTGTTATGGAGAAAACTCCTTGTAATTTTATTTTGTTTCGAAACTTTATTTAGATCCTTTTTAGCTAAATAACAAAAATTATAATATTACATAATATTAAATTAAAAATAGTTTAATTATAATTACAATAAAATGAAATATTTTTAAGCATTCACATTGTGATGTGCTCATTATTTTTGAAATTGTTTCGGTATTTATTTTATACAACGGATGTGTAGACAAAATATGATGCATCATAGCGAGTATCTATTCAATTGCGGACGAGTCACCATTTGCGCAAAAAGATTGATCACATCTGCGGTTAAATCCTGTTGACACGGTATGATCGAAAATACATCGTCGAACTTAGAAAATATCAACCACAAAAATGATGTCGGTTCTACGCACGTAACTTGTCCATCCATCATCGACTAGTTACTATTTAACCTATAATATGACGTCATTAATATTTCGTTAGGGACAAATCGTTACGTAGGGAAGAACCAGACCGAACAATAACACTGATGCATTGGATTTCATCTTTTATCCAATATATCGATTTAACTGGGGATAAACCTTAAGAATGCTGTCAATGGAAAAGTAATTCGAATAATAAAAGTGTATTATATAAAATATATTAAACAGATCTACTCCTCTGGGAATTTTGTTGTTCTCCCTGTATTATACATACCTATGTATATACAAGGTGGCCAAAATGTTCCATAATGTCTGAATATTTTCCAGGTAAAATATTTTCCAAAAACATTAAGGTCACTCTGAGGCTAACTTTTAAAGAGAAATTCAATGGTGACCTCAGTTTTGACCTTGACGATGACCTTCAAGGTTATTTCAGGGTCAACTTGTAAAAAAATAGAAACCCCCTTATTTGACGTCGATAATCGAAAGAGCGGAAAATTTTACGTTTAAAAATGGACTCAGGTTATAGGTCAGCCGTGACCTTTATGGTCACTCGAAGGTTAGTTAAATTTAAGCAAGTTTTGGAAACATCCGAGAAGCGCAGGTTAAAGCGTCGAGAATAGTGATTTGGTGATTGTGAATTCTTTTTTGTTAAAGCTCCTTCGGCTTTAACGAACACTTTCTCATTGCGCATCTCGTTCTTCGCAGATTTGTTACTGTTACAGATTTGTTACTGTTAATGATGTGTTTTTATAATTAAAGCCAAAACTACGCATCCTACCAAAAAGTTATTAATCAAAAAATTGTAGATCTTTTTTAAATGCACAAGTTTTTGTGTCTCATCTTTACCGTATTTTGCACAGTTTGGCCGAAAAATGTAATTTTTGGATTTTTCATTATTTTGTATGCTGTCAAAATTTGAATTTATGATTTTTCAAGAAACTTCAAAAAGTTGTTATGATTATCTTGTAGGGCATCAAAAAAGCAACACTTTTAAAATTTTTAACCAAAATGGCTGGCTAAGAAACTTGACCTTTAGTCTAGGACACTAAACGAGTGTTCCAATGGTAAATCTAATAGATTAATTTTTTCAAAAGTTATCGCGCACACATAAAGACATACAGACAGAGATACAAACAGACAGACACATTCGTAAAAACCTGTTTTTCGGATTCAGGGGGTCTCAAAACGTGGACATTTGACAAAAACTGGGGGAGGTCAAACTTTCAACGAATCTAATACCTTCTCTGATGAGAATCTAAAAATGTACTCAGTTCACAGATCAGGTGTGACCTTGATGGTTACTCAAAGGTTATTTAAACTTAAACCAGGTAGGAATACCTTTCAGAACCGTAGCTAGTTATTTGGATTTACTTTCAGCGTTACCTCTTGCCTTTCACGTTTCGGGCTGCTTGATTAGCGTGAAACCCCTTGCCTCTTACGCTTTGGGGTGCTTGATTATCGTAAGTCCCCTTGCCTCTCATGTCTAGTCATAGGAAACACAATGCACAAGTTTTTTTTATACCAAATGCTCAAATTGTTTCCCACTCACTTGTCGACAGTGAGCTAACCGATGAAAAAAACCATTAACAGCATTTTTGATGATTTCGGTATGGCAAGAGGTTTTACTTTTTAAATGGCTCAAGAAAATGTAGTGTCATATTAATGAAAAAAATAAAAATGAATTTAAATTATGTTTCAGCATAATAATAATTTAACTTACTACAATTGTGTTAACAACCTAAAAACAATTTGCTTGTTTATTTGTTTCTTAACTAACAAATTTGAAGTACTTTACAATTTTGTCGAATTATGCTGTGACATAATTTTCATTTGTTGCATTAACATAATGCTGTAACATAATTTTAATTCGTTTCATTTTCACTGTACTTTGATATAGTTTTACCTCGTTGTTCCATTGCATCGAAGGCTAATGTTAATAAATTGCATTAAAATTATGTTGTAACATAATTTTAATGCAACCAATTAAAATGATGTCACAGCATAATTTGAATTCGTTTCATTTTCATTATATTTTGACATAGTTTTATCTTGTTGCTTCACTATGTCAAATGCTAATTTTAATTCTTTGTAACAAAATTAAGTTGCATTAATATTATGTCACAACATAATTTTAATTAATTTCATTTTCATTATACTTTGACATAGTTAAACAACGAATTATATTATGTTGTGACATAATTTTAATATAGCGCACTAAAATTATGCCATCGGATAATTTTAATGCCAGTCGCAGCGATATGTTAATGAAATTTATTTTAAACTTACCCTTCCCACTCCTTGCTGCCACGCCGCGGCGCCGGTCCGGTGGCTTCATTTGTTGCGTGCGTTGGTTCTATTGAGACACGTCGAAACCTGTCGAAACAAAGCTAGAGCACGAAGCTTTCTATAGGGTAGCAGGTGGCATCCTTTTTCGTTTGTGATATTCGCTGCCTGACGGAGTTTAGAAGCTATCGTTGTTTTTCTATGTAATAGTCTTTCTGTTAGACAACGTTGTCTTTCTAGTGTACTCTTTCGGCAGATAAACCTTGTCGGACAGATCCGTCGCTGCCATAGCCTCAGCTGTCTTGCAGGATGTTGGTTTGGTGTCCGACTATTGTACGAGAGCCAAGATCATTATACTGGGGACATATTAATCCTACTTCAAGCAAATCCGTCTCAATCTCCACGGGTCTAATTGAATTTCTCGAGGTTAAGACCGACAACATAGACATTGACAATATTTCAGCTATAGGAGCAGACGGAACTAATAGAAATACAGGACATGTGGGGGGAGTTATTCGTCTTATTGCGGAAAAATGCAACCGCCCATTGCAGTGGCTGATTTGCCTTCTTTATTGCAATGAATTACCTCTTAGACACCTATTTAACTTACTTGATGGCGAGACTACTGACCCTTCAAGTTATAAAAGGCCCATCGGCCAGCAATTATCAAAGTGCACTTATTTGCCCGTAGTTGAATTTCTATCTTATCGGTCAGATAAAGAGACGTGGTTGTCGATAATCAAAAATTCGGTATATCTTGATTAACGTTTGAGGGTCCTCTCTTTGTGACCCATAAGATAGACAGAGGTCGTTGCAGTTGATCCTTTCAATACGATGAAACGTCTGTCTCATTTCATACGATAGTGAGATTCAAGCAAGGAGGCCCGCCGAGAGGAAAACGGGCCCCCTGTATTGGGGGATTGGAATGATGGGCCTCTATATGTAATTTTTATTTCTTACAGTTCCGGAGAATTGAGGCCCCCCTCGGGACCCCCACGAAAAGTTCGAGCCTGTGGAGAATCTCCCCGTTACCCTCGCCACCCACTCTCGGCAGGTCAGCAATTGAGTATAGATTAGACTAGAGGGCTATGGAATTCGACTTCTTATCTCCATTCACCTACGGCATTAAAATATTTATATTTGGTGGATGAATTGTAGTGTTCAAAAACCAAAAGTATTTGCCAATACTGTTTTATGCAAGCCTCCTTCCCGGAAGGTTTTGCCATCCTTTAAGTGTCCACACTACACATTTGTTTCTACATAATTTTCTGACAAATTAACAAATAATTTCAAACGTCAAATATTCAATAGTAGAGATCACTGAACTCCAAATGGAAATAGCCGTCTATCGGCAGTTATATTATGAAAACTTAGTTAAATCGTCAGCGTACACCTATGAACCTTTCCTTAACTCACACTTAAAAGAAAAAAATGAAATCTGTATCTGCAAAGTATCTGCAAAAGTATAATGATTACTTCAAATGAAATTAGTCGTGTCTGCAAGCATGTAGAAACACAATCAGCGTTGTGTATACAGATACGGCATTTTATGCTGGACTTAAATTTTATAATCCGACAAATTTTAACATCAAAAAATTTTCTTTCTCGGCAAGATTTTTTTCAAGTTAGCTGCATTTTCCTATTTTATGATGAAATTAATATTCTTAATATCTGAATACAACTAAACTGTTATAAAATCAAGAACCTTAAAACACATTTAGAATTACTCATCACTTCCCACAATAAGTAACTAGGTGCGTTAATAAGTTAGTTAAGTTCATTAAGTGAATAAAGTTAGGTAGTAATTAGTGAGTTTCGTCAATATATTGTTTGTCTGAAATATCAAGTATTATATTTTTTTCTTGAAAGTTCATCTTTGCATGTTGAAAATTCAACTTCTTGCTTGAAAGTTGAACTAAATTATAGAAAATTCTAATTTATTTAGCTGAAGATTCGTGTAATATTAGTTTAAAATGAAACTTTTTGCTTAAATATAAACTTTTTTGTTGCAAACTCATATTTTAGAGCTGGAAATTCAACTGTTTTGGTCAAAACATCGCCTTTTTCTTCAAAGAATTCAACTATGGTGTCAGAAATTAAATTTTTCTCATTAAAAATTCACTAGTTTTAATATTTTGTGAAAAATTCACTGTTATATATTTCCATACAAATTTTGATATTGAGTTGTTTGTTTAAAAAGCGATATCTTTAACACAAAAAATTCAACTATTAAGTTTAAAAATCTTCTTTTTTAATTGAAAATTAATGTTTTTTATTGAAAATTCAACTATTTGATCAAAAATTAATGCATTTTGGATAATTTTTTTGACTTCTCGTCTTTTTTGATAGAAAATAAATTTATTGGTTAAAAATTCAACTGTTTTGTTAAAAATTAATCTAATTTGGTTGAAAGTTGAACTACTTTCTTGAAAAATTTATCTCTGAAATTAATGTTTCCTTGAAAAATATATCTCTGGTTGAAAATGAAACTACTAAGCCTAAACTTTCCGCCTTTGGTAAAGTAAAAATTAATTTTTCTTATTGAAAATTCAAATATTTAGTTGAAAACTAACTTTTGGGTTAAAAGTTAACATTTTCAGCCTGAAAATTCAAATATTGTTTATAATAAACGTCTTTTGGCTTTGGAAATTCAACTTTAACGAACACATTCTTATCACGAGTCTCGTTCAAAAAACATAATTTTCTATATTTTGTAGAATTTCATTATAATAAATTTACTTATTGTTAATATTTGTACCTTTATTTGGGTACTTTATTATTGTTATCGTTTAAAAAGTTAGCTTTGGCTATTTAATATTAATATTTTTAATTGAAAAAATAAAGTCTAATTAATTTTTTTATTGACTGTTAAAGCTTTTTTTATTGTATCCTGTTACGATTTCACATGAATTATTATTATTTCTTAGCATAGCTTTACGATTAAAACGAGAACTGATCATATTATAAACAAAAATGGAAAACAAAATTTGTATTAAAAAATGGTGTCAAAGATATTTATAGCTCTTTTTAATATGGGCAATTGTGCAATTTTTATGGATCTTTTTGAGATGAATAATTTCGTCTTGTAGCATTTTTTCAAATCTTGCATAGTTTTACCGGAAAATAGCATTTTTTATTTCACTAAAATTGTTCACGATTAAAACAAAAACTATGAGTTCCATAAAAAAAAATAGTATTAGGCAAAGTTGTAGATCTTTTTGAGCTGCACAATTTTGCTTGCAAATATTTTTCTCGCATCTCGTATTGTTTTGCCACAAAGAAAAGTTTTGTTGTTTAATACTTTTTTTCACGACTATAACAAAACCTACGCATCCTGTACAAAAATGGTTAAAAACAAATTTTTGGATCTCTTTTGGTTGACTAATTTTTCGAAAAATAAAAAATAAAATCCCAATAAAGGGATGGTTTAGTTTAGTCCCATGCCATCTTACAGCCATCTTGCCCAGTGACTTGTCTAATTGTGGGGGACAGGGTCAGTAACGAGCATAGGAATTTAGTTTAGAATATACGTCCTGCATGTATAATTTGGCGCCATCTGTTGGATCTCACCGCGAATGGCATTAAAATTATGTCGCAGCATAATTTTAATACAACGAGCTATTAAAATTATGCTGTGACTTAATTTTAATACAACGAGCTATTAAAATTATGCTGTGACTTAATTTTAATTCTTGGCATTAAATTTATACAGTTACATAATTTTAATTTGTTGGATCACAATTATGTCACAACAGAATTTTAATTTGCTTCATTCTAATTATACTTTTACATAGTTGAGAAACAAATTAAAATTATGTAACAGCATAATTTCAATGCAACGAATTAAAATTATGCCACAGCATCATTTTAATGCACAGCATTAACGTTATGTCACATAGTGACATAACGTTATAATTATGTCACTATTTGACATAACTATATGTGGAGTGGCATAGTGGAGCAACAAGGAAAAACCATTTTAAAGTACAATGAAAATGAAACGAATTAAAATTATGTTGTGACGTAATTTTAATGCAACGAAATAAAGTTAGCATTTGAAATAGAGGAGAAACGAGGTAAACCACGTGAAAGTATAGTAAAAATAAAACGAATTAAAATTATATTGTGTCGTAATTTTAATGCAACGAATTAAAATTATGTCACAGCATAATTTTGCAACGCATTACAATTACATCTAGAAACAAAATATTTCTAACTCTTAGTCAAAATATTAACTGTGAATAAGAAAATAAAGTTTCATTTGTTCACGTATCGGTAAAGCACAAAATAATGGCCTAAAAAATAAATTGCACAAAATGTATCGTTTGTCGTATGAGAAGAAATATTATTATATTGTGACATAATAAGAATGTTCGAAAAAAATTATGTACGGAGAAGTTTAATTTCTTTTCTGTTCTTCATCCTAGGTACTATTTAAAAGTAAAACGGCTTGCCATATTTCGGTAGGAATTAGAGCGTATTTTTCAATTCTTATCTGTTGCAAGTGTGTTTTATACTACCGCGTCGAAGTATAGTCCTCTCGGGACTATATTGCCAATTATATATGGCCAATTATTGCTCAAGATAAACAATAAAAACGTACAAAATTTTCCGAACCAAAATCGATATTTTGTAAAACACAAATCGCGATTATTCGGCCCTTTATTAAAAAAAAGATTAAAATTGGTATGGTGTATTCCAAAATATATAACCGATGACTATAAGCAACTCACTTTGTTCAAAAAAGTAATACGCTTGTTTTTGTTTAATTACACATTAATTCCAAAAGAAAAACAGATTTTTCCAAGTTCGACCAGTGGGTCGGTCATCGAAAAAATGTTAGTTGAAGTAACTTATCGCGAGAAAGTTGTTTACAAACTTTAAGAAAGTTTTCCTGGAAAATTGTAGAAAATGAAAGAAAAATAGTCGAAAATTGTGGAATCGACAGCAATTTAAAGTCAACGCACGCTGCCGGTGGAGCGTTTTGTTGCTCTTTACGGCTGCTGCTTTGTGACTGAGTAACGAAGGCCGATAATTGGAGTACAGCAGCGGCACCGTGCGTTGAATTCAACTTGCTGCTATCTCCACCATTTTCGACTGATTTTCTTCAAATTTTTAGGAAAACTTCCTCAAAGTCTAATGAAAAACTTTCTCCCGAGAACTTATTTCAACTGACATTGTTTCGATGACCGACCCTCTAGTCGAAGTTGGCGAAACGTTGTTTTCGTTTGGAATTAATTTGTTATTTAACAAAAACAAAAATATTACTTTAAAAAAAAGCCTGTTTCTTATAGTCATCATTAATATATTGAAAATACACCATAATAATTTCAAGCATTTTTATCAACAAATAGACGAATAATGGCGAGTTGTGTTTTATAAAACATTGATTTTTGATCGGAAAATTTGCTAAGGTTTTATTGTTTATCTTAGGTAATAATTGTCGATTAAAAAAGTTTCATGAGAAAAATTTGTCGGGCGCATCAAGTTAATACGCTGGTATATTTTGTTTGACGGTTTGTTAACCTTTTTTTTAATATAGATTGTCCCGAGTGAACAATACTTCTGCGCGATTTTGAGCGCTTACGAGTTGTCGCACTTATTTAAATTAAGACCTAAATGTTTGCGGCAAAAATACTGAAAAATTTTCAGTCTATGATGTCACAAGTTTAATGTTGCCAAAACTGTTTTCAAATGTTCATTGCTTTTTCATTTTTATCTCGATAATGAATTTGCTTCACGCTGCATGCTCAATGTTTGTACCTCTCCACACTGTAAAAAAATGGTACCACTTAGAAAGGTAAAATTACCAACAAAAAATTGTTCAAGTTTACTACTCTGATTATAGGGTGAATGCCACTTGCATTCTAGAAGTTCCAACCAATATTGTAACTTTGCCACTTTCAGATTGACAATATAGCAAGGCATTGTAGAAGTACAGTTTCAGCTTGTGAATCTGTGACTTCCAGAGTAATTAATAAATGAACGTTTTTTCAGAGCGTTGAATTTGTTGGCGCTGGCAAAAGTACAGAAACTGTTAAAAATTTCTTTCTCCAACATAATCTCACGTATTTAGATTTGAGAATTGATAACGTGGCGTACTGACACAGTTCTGAACGTAGTATAAGTAATTGTAAAAAATAAAATTATGTGTAAAAGAGTGTGTTTCAGAACGGTATAAATTATGGAAAAATTTATTTGAAAACTTTATAAAAAATAGTAAACATGAATTTCTAATTTAAAAAACTTCTTTCTGCTGTATTCCTTATTTGATTAGGAATTTGCAATTTCTATTCAAATTATCATTATTCACACTTCTTCCATACTGAAAGTGGATATTCGTTATTGTCAGTAAAAACGTTACTTTGGGGGTAGGTAATAATCATATATAATCTGAAAGTGGTAGAATTACCAGACATTTTTTTACAGTGCACATTTGTACACAAGCATGATAAAATTAAAGGTCAAAGCATCGATAAAACTGTAATTTGTTTATTGCAAATTATATTTTGTTAAAGCTCCTTTGGTTTTACCGAACACATTCTCATTACGTATCTCGTGCTTCGCCCTCGATTTCTGCCTAAATGCAAAGTTTCCTATATGTTCAACACTATTATACCAAATGTATACTACATTTATTTTTGTACCGCGGCCCGGGATTGCTTATTCAGATAATGCAAAATAAAATACAATTTTTATTTATAATGATTACATTAATATTTTCATTTCCTCCCGTGTAGGAATTGCCAAATTACTCCCAGTGTTCACGCTTGGGCCAGGCTGGGGCCCCAGCCTGGTTCTAGCTTATATTTCCTAGTGGCCATAGCGCGAGCCCGGCTAGATAGCTGTGCTACCAATTCTGGTATTCTTTCGCACTACAGGTCGACAACAGGATTAATTACCGTCGTGGACGCGATGCGAACCGAATACATCCGAAGTAATCCGAACGTCGAGACTAACGATTAGTTTAAACTGATCGTTGATATTTTTTAAATGCAAGGAGAGGGACGTGTATGAGAAGAACATGGTGGATAGTGCTAATGAAGTTTTCCTTTTAGATTTTCCATCTCAAATGCTTCCATGCTTGGCACTCTATGATTAGCTTTTTCTTTTTCTAAGTTACCCTGAAAAATCTATAGTTTCAAACAATTTATATTATTACAATTCATCATATGCATTGGTACTGAAACAGGCGTATTTTTATTGTCTTGTTTTCATAATTCAAAAAGTACGCCTTCGATAAAAAAAACTATTTTGTTATTAAAAAATTTAATTTTTTATTTTCAATGCTATTTTTTCAAGATTAAAACTAAACTTAAAATAAAAACTACGCGTTCCATAAAAAAAGGTTCATAACGAATTTGGAGCTCTTTATAAATTTCGCCGATTTATTTTTTTATAGTTTGTGTCTTTTGCCCCAAAAATTCAATTTATTACTTTTTATATTGTTTTTTACGAATAAAACAAAAGCTGCACAATCTATCAAAACGTGATTAACAATTCTTTTATTTTATGCACCATTTTTTCATTCATATTTTTTTGTAACTTACAACTTGCATAGTTAGAGCACGAAACAGAATTTTTTATTTTTTATTATTTTTGTTGTGTGATAAAAATATTAATTTTAGACTTTTCAAAAAATTTTAAAAAGTTGTTATGACAGCCTTGGAGGGGGAGGGCTTCAACTGTTATACGTCTAATACGTTCTCGTTATACTCCTTCCCGTGTGGAAAAAGCCCCGCTGAGACCTCTTAGGATGAGGGCCCTCAGTGTGGACCCGCATGAATGTTCCACGCGAATAATACGCGAAAAAAATGGTAATCGATTTAAATTATTTATTTGATAATTACTTTAATGATATTCCTGTTAACAGTTAGTGAATTTTTCATTCAGATAACGTCGTGCTATAATAAATAATTAGAAAAAGAGAGCTTAACATTTGGTACTTTAACTTTTCTGAACTGTAGCTTATGAGGATGCCTTTTTACCGAGTTTCAACTTTTCGGTTTAGCGCAGTGGTTAGCACTCCCAACTGTTAAGAGATAGATTAGGGTACAGATATGTAGGTTCGATACCTCGTAGCGTTTGACATGTTATTAATAATGTAATGTTTAAAAATGTAATATATGTATTCACTCTTAACAGGACTATTAAAATTTGCAGTCAAAATACTCGCAGTAAATAAATATTTATTTTTTTAATACCATTTTTGTCATATCGTCAGAGTATAGCAGTATGGTACTAGTTAGCACTGATGCAGTACTGCGCCCATAGTGAACTTCCTATTGGGGTAGTACTGTGCCAGTAGCGATATCCAGTGCTGACGCAACACTGACAGCCCAGTACAAAATAGTGTTATCATCCCAGATATATGCCAGTACAGGTGCTAGCATAGGCACAAAAACCAAGAGGGCTTTCATGGTAACAACCATGGGAGGTCCGTGAGGGAAACCCATGTTGGGCCCCTATGGGTTAGCATGTCGTCCCCATAGGGGAGCGCCCCTGGGTGCCCAGTCCGTCACTGAATTTGATGTTTGATTTGCCACGTAGATCAAGTAAATTTTTAAAAAATTCTTGAGGTTTTACTGTATGGTCAGGAAGATATTTTGCCCTAAAATACTCCATAAACTAGCACGATATTTTGAATAATTTTACACATTTTTTTGGAGAAAAGCTAAATTAATGTTTAAGTCACCTCAAATTTTTACTCAATAATTATTAAGTTAATAATTTGGTATGAAAACTAAACTTTTTATACAAACAATGATCAAAATCTACAAAAAGACGTAATCTTATTTTTTTAATAATATTTTTTAGAAAATTGCGAATTTATAGGAACATTTATGAACAATTATACCTTTGTATTAAACTTAGAAGAAATATACATAAGAAAATACATATCGATGTAGGCAAAAGGTGCCCGTCGGAATTCATAAGACTTTAAATTTGAATACCAGGTGTATACATATGAAACCGGTATTTTTTCAAGAAAAAAAACACATTTATTTCAAGAGAATGATAACAAATATTTTATTCAAAGTATGCGCCC
>NC_046659.1:34927857-34931804 GCF_010883055.1 Belonocnema kinseyi
CGCCAATTAGCACAAATGGTAAGTTCCGACAGTGCCTACAAGTGTGCCTACTGGCCGCTAAATGGCAATACCGGTTTCATATGTATACACCTGGTAGATGCTTATTGTTAAATTGATCTGAAAGATTTGAAATATATACATAAAGTCTAATCCTTCAGGTAGTTGAAATTGGAAAAAAGGTTTTGATTAATCAGTTAAGAGTAGTATAATAGTATTATAATATTGAGCATGGTACCGTTCAGATTTTGCTACTACCTTCATTTTGGTCTCGGGGTTTTGGGCTGGTAGCTTAAGAGAAAATCCGCAAGGGCGCGACGTGCCGCCTCTCGCCCAACAAAAATGACTCGTCGAGTGTTTAAGACAGTAGTCCACACGTAACAAAGCATAATTACCGACCAACATGGCGATTTTTTCAGAGCAAAGCTCTTCCATTGCTACAGTCGAGCTGAACTTGCTTTTGTATTATTATTCCACAAATTTTGTGGAATTTTAACTACATAATTTCATGCATTTTTAAGCGTAGGATATGTTTCCCATTAAATCTTGAGTAAAAGTCAGAACTTTTTAATATTTCCTACTCAACTTTCAGGAAAATTCCCGAAAGTTTATTTCTTATCACACAATATCGTAGAAAATCTTCCCCATAAAATCTTGGGGAAAATTCACTACTTTTTTATAATATTCTACACGGATGTTTGGGGAATCTTCCCTTCTCAACTTTGAAAATTAGCTTCAATACAATTTTAGGTAAAATTCCCCAAGAAATGTTATACATATATCACAGGCTGTGTGAATTGATAAATTTATGTATCGAGATGGGAGAAGTCCAAGACAATCGAAAAAAAAAACGATTGTCGTACCAATATACAAAAGATAATGAGATAAAAGCCACTGCAATAATTACAGAGGTATCAGCTTAATAAGCACCGTCAGTAAAATAAACTCGAAGGTACTTATTTGTAGGGTAACTATAACAACAGAAGAAAATATATGGGAAGTGCAAAGTCGATTTATGCCAGCGAAATCATGTACGGACCAAATATTTAGTTTAAGACAGATCACCGTAACAAGTTTGAGAGTAGGAAAAAAGTTTTCTGTGCATCTGTTGACCTAGAAAAAGCGTTTGAAAGGTGGACAGAAGTAAACTTTAAGAAGTCCTGAAAGAGTACACAGTCAATGGATGGCTTATACAAGTAATAAAAACAATATATAAAGGTAGAAAACCGAGCTTAAGGCAGGGGCGATCTGGGGGGCGCGGTTGGGGATCCAATACTGGGGGCGAATACTGAAGAAAAAGGGCATTGAAGAAAATAAAAACCTGTTTCTAAGCAGTATAACGAGAACGTATAATATGTATGTAAAACTTGACATCTCCCCCTCCCCCCCCCCGCTCGTCCATGACTATCGCAAAACTTTTTCCATTTTTTTAACTACAGAAGATTTAAAGTTTGATCCCAAAACAAATAGAATGGAAAAAAAATTCTGTTTCGTGGTCTACCTATGTAAGTTACACAAAAGATAAATTGAAACAAGTGGTACTTCCACAAAAAAATACAAGTTTGATAATCACGTCTTGATAGGATGTGTAATTTTTGTTTTATTCGTAAAAAGCATCATAACCTGTATAGGAATCCAATCAGCGATCCGGCCGGGTAGCCCCGGTTTAAGCCAAGCGCTGTTCGGGGGATCCGGCTAAAAACATCACGATAAACTGGTCAGATCCCGACTTCAATACCGACCAGGATCCGTTAGGGTAATTCGGCCACAAAACGGTTACAAAATGTTGCTTCAGGCGAGAAAATGGTAACCTGTTTTTTCTTTGACTTTAAAAGTCAATCAAAGTGAACTATGAAAAAAATAAATGGACAAAACGTATTCACCCACTAGAGAGCTCCAAATTCGTTATTTTTCATTTTATATGAAACGCGTAGTTTTTATTTTAAGGTATATTTTAATCGTTAAAAATAGCATTGTAAATAAAAACTAAATTTTCCTAATAACAAAAAAGTTTATGTGGAAAAACGAGTGTTTCAATACCAATGCATATAATGAATTGTAATAATATACATTGATTGAAACGATATATTTTACAGGGTAGCTAAGAATAAAATTTAGAGCAACATAAGGAACAAAAATATTAAATGGATGATTATGAATACAGATAATTCGCAATCAAGAAATTACAATTTTGTCATTGTTTGACAAGAACCAAAAGTCGCGCACCCTAGACTTGCTGAAACTTGCAAGCGAAATTGTTAATTTCTTTTCACTTTCTTATTATTTTGCAATAATTAAATAGATTCCATTCCGCAATTTTAACACATAACCTCTCTCTGCCCTCTCACATTCTAATTCCATTCTAAATTTTCTTGACAAATCATCATATCATAATATATTATGTATACAAAGATAAACGTGTCAAAGCAATGTATTATGATCAATTTAGATTTTTTGCGAATTGACGTCACTCGCGGTATTTTTAAATGAATAAAACCACGAGCAAGAACTTGTAAGATTAATAAATATATTTCAAACAATATAAATCAATATGTACACATACAAGTAAGCTATAAAATGGACTGTATAATTTATAAAATTCTACAAAGTAAAGTGTAAGTTGAGTTTGGAAAGGAGACGAGTTTAGTATAACGACGAAAATATTAATACCCGACTCTCGATAACGAAACAAAGAGAAGGGTGTGAAAAATTGAAAAATTTGATAAACTGGGAGAATTGATGACGTTGACGGTCTTGATTAGTCGAGAAAGTGCAAGGTATGAGCCGTAGGCGTGGGATGAAAATCATGGAAATCAAGCAGAGGGAGATGTGGATGAGGCCCTTGTAATGGGTGTTTTCAAAACCTAGGTATTCGCTTAACAGCTGCGAGTACATAATAAATTTCTTAAGATTAAATTTGCTCGCAAAGTAGAAGGGCTATACAATTTTACTACGAGATGTTCGAAGATTTTAAAGGTTATGGCTAAATTGCCCTTGCAATGCCATTCTTGCATCTGTTAATAAATAGAGAGACGAGAAATAGTAAATTGACAAAGGTACAAGGTGATGTTAGAAATTTTCGACAACGTGCCTAAATTTGAGAAGAGAAGATTAAACTGCGAAATATAACTTTACTAGCGAAGATGAATTTGAAAAGGATATAAATTTAAAAGAAACCTTATAAAACAAAATAAGTTTAGGTGTTGTGACTCAACACAATAAACGTTGGCAAACATTTTTGCCTCGAAGAAAGTTATTCATAATAATAACATTAAATTACAAAAAACTGATAACATTAGAATAAAACTACAATTATTATAGTAAAGTGTAGCAAAATATAGTAACATTTTACAATTTCCAAAATAAATGTATTCTTTGATTCGAACTCCGTCATTTTAATATAAAAATTAAGTATTAACTTAACAACTACTAAAATAATTGAATACAGCCGAAAATTAGTCGGTATTTTGTAATGAATTGAAGAAGTTGCCCCCTTTCATATTTGTGAGCTAAAATGGAGTCATACTTTTTACATAAATACGAGGGTAGTTCAATAAGTCCTTAGAATGAAGTATAAAAAAAATTATTTACAAAAGTACCTAGTAGTTGGGCTTTTGATAGTAGCAGGAAAACTACAGGGGACCCTTATATAAGCGTAAAGTAGTCCAATGTAATATAATGACAATCGAAGCCTGTGAAGAGCCCTGTAAAAACAAATACAACTCAAGATTCTGACTGTCAGTACGTCGTTCGACTTCCTTTCAATGAAAAAAGGGTCAAATAGTAGATTTTCGCAATCTAGCTTTTCGAGGATCATGAGTAAACTCCTAGAATGAAGTATAAAAACCATTTTTTTTGGGTAATTTTTTTTTTATTTTTCAACATAATCTCCTTGGAGCTCTATACACTTGGTCAATCGCTTTTCAAGTTTTTTTAATCCTTCAGAAAAG
>NC_046659.1:34931904-34936516 GCF_010883055.1 Belonocnema kinseyi
ATCTAGTCGGGAGTGGTGCTGACTGAAAACAGATGATTTGGAGCGATTCGCGCGCCATCTGTTGGTCATTCTAAGGACTTATTGAACTACCCTCGTAAGTTGATCCGGAAACTCTCTCAAGGTACTTATAGGCGCCATCGAAATTTAATATATGTAAAAAATCAATATTTTATCTGGCGCCCATAAAAAATGCATTTAGGTGTCCTACACATTTTTAATGAATAAATATATTTTGGATTGCATCGGGAACAAATTAATAAAAAATCCGTTATATAGTTGATAAAAAAGAATATTCCTTTCATTTTTATTCTTACAATATGAATAATTTATTATTCATTTTGAAAATATGTTCTTAAATAGGAGTCAAAACATGCATTAGGGAATTTCTTAGGGATAATATTGGTGAAAAGAAATTGAAGGACACTTTCTTACTTTATTGGTATTACTTATAGGAGTACAAGTATAAATCGTGGATATTATTGGATATTCTTTTCACACTTTCCATTGAAATCTAATATATACTTATTCGTTTAAACAATATAATATTTAAGGGGGCGCCTTGGCTTGGCTTATAGGGGGCGCCAAACAAGGGAGGCGCAGCAAGGGGACCCCGGCTGCGGACCCCATGCCAGTCCGCCACTGTCTTAAGGGTAAATGGGAAACTGAGTGACTTCTTCGACATTATGCAAGGTGTTAGACAAGGATGCGTTATTTCTTCATGGCTATTCATTATATTCATGGACAAATGTTTTAGAATGGCCCTATTTGATGAAAAAGGTGTGGAATTTGAAACAGTAAGGGTACGTGGATTAGCGTTCGCAGTTGATATAGTTGTTATGGCAGAATCAATCGAAGATTTGCAAAGAATCTTGAACCCACTTTACAAAATTTTTGGAATTTTGGCAACCTAAAAGTTCTTATAATTCGCGAAAAAATTGGGAAAAAATTCCCCAAAATGTAGGTAATTACTATCGGCGAGAAAACTATAGGCATCTGCCTTTGAAGCTTCATAACTCGGTGAAAGAAAATGCTAGCGCAACAAAAAAACAGTCATATGAAAGCTGAAAGTGTTTTACGTGAATGAGCTTAAATACTTTTATGTAAAAAAATTGTTGTGCTTAGCAGACTGAAAAGTGTAAAAAAAGAAAGGATTTTCGGGTACATTTAAGAACAGTCAAGTTTAGAGAATTATTTCTTTTACAAGGGGCGATGGGAAAAATTAAAAAAATTCATGAGTATGAGGGAAACTTTTGTGAACCAGTTGCATTTGAGAAATTTAAAAAATAATGAAACTTGTTACTTAAAAGTACAAAAATGTGCAACTATATTATCTTTAGTTCTAATGCAGATATTACAGCGATTCAAACTTCAAACTGTAATGGATAGGCTGTGTATTTATTTTCAATCACCCGGAAGGATGTTATAGTCTATTTTTTTTATGAAAATCGCGATATTTTTAGACATTTTTTTTTGTTGGAAAACAAGTAACAGGAAGCAGGGGGGGGTACTCCCGACCGTTGGTCCCTTTCTTCGACCCGTGGCCAGGTGCCATCCCAAACATTTAGAACCACGGGTCGAAGAAGGGGACCAGTGGTCGGTAGTAAAAAACGGCCCCCAATGCTTTCTGTCACTTGTTTTCCAACAAAAAAGATGTCTACAAATATCGTGATTTTCACAAAAAAGAAACCTAACACATCCTTCCGGGTGATTGAATATAAATACAGAGCCTATCCGTTACAGTATGCAGTTTGAATCGCTTTAATATTTGTGCATAGAATACTTTCAGCTTTCATATGACTGTATTTTTTGCGCTAGAATTTTTTTGACTGGGTTGCTAAGCTTCAAAGGCAGATGCCTATGATTTTCTCGCCGATAGCAGTTAATACCTACATATTTTGGTGAAAATTCCTGAAACAGATGGTAATTTATACAAAAATATTTATACAAAATGTATTTATCGTTTTTAATTAAACGTTCTTTGCAGTGCTTTGCTTTCATTAATGTTAATGTTTAAATCTTGCTGTTTTAAGCTGGTAGTTCAGGAGAAAATCCACTGGGGCACGACATGCCTTCTCTCTCGCAACATAAATTACGCGTCTATAGTCTTTTCAGCGAAAGAATGAACGACAGGAATGACGAATTTTCGTCCAGTTCGCGGAAACTGCCATAAAGGCATCGCTTATAGGTCTTCAATCAATGGAACTCCCGCTGCGAAGGTCCTAAGTTTTAAGTGTTTGACCTCTTTTTTTCCAAAAGTTAATCATTCTTAGTTTTATGGCCGTAGATAAAACCTCGAATGCCTGTTTAATATGTGTTATACACACCCTTTAAAGGGCTTACTCCACCTTTTTCTTAAAAAACTGCGCTCTGTCGATCATTCTCTCTCTGAAAAAAGCACTCCCTAAAACTGGCGCCTGGCGCCATCTGTTATCCAAAATTTGCGATTTGTTAGGGATGAATTCCACTTGTTTACATGCCATTAAAAATAAATAAATTTATACTAAACATAAGAGTTTGATTATCAGATAGCGGGAGTTCCTGTAGGAAAGCTGATAAAATCTCGAGTTAGGGAAAAAAAACTTTTGCTCGAGTTTATCACACGGTTTGGTCAGTAATATTATATTTATACCATCTATTATTTTTGTAAACGTAATGCTAGTTGTGAGATTTTGAGTTAAGAAAGTTTAATTATCCCATAATAATTATAGAGTATATTTTATTTTAATTTGAACTTCATGAAGTATGTTTTGTGAAAAATATTGTTTAAACAAACTAAGGGTTGTTGAAAATAATTAATAATTTATATTTTGGAAAAAAATTGATTTTAATGAATGGAATTTGTTTAAACAATGAAACATGTATTAACCAATGGTGGTCAATATTTTACTGAAGAAATAGTAATAATTACCAATTTGAAAAAATAAGAAAAAAATTATTTAAACAAATTCAATTTTCCTAAATGATTGAAAATTAATGAATCAATGTTAATAAATATTTCTCTGGACTAATAGTAAGAATTTTGAGGAACAAAAGAAATTTCAAAAGAAAAATTAGATGAACAAATTAAATTAGTTTAAATAATTAAATATTAATTAATCAATGTAGAACATATTCTTAATTTGCTCTATTTAAAACATAGGGATATTCTATCGTGCAAATTACATAATTCAGGATAAAAATACGATTGATATTTTCATGTCCTAAGATTCCTGTGGCACTTTTTGATTTTCAGTTCATAAAGCTAGAGTAAATGTTTACTGAAACCTTAAAAATACATAACATCTATAATAGTAAATTTAAAAAATAGCAATACTTATCAAAAGAAAAAGTTTAAGCAAACCCACATATTATTATTTGTTTGAAGTTTTCACAGTGAGTGTCGCGTATCTCATTTATAATTTAATGTTTTTAACATAAAGAAAAATGTTCGGAAATTTATAATTATAATTTCGAATCTTTCTAATGCTTCCCTCTGTATTACAAAAATATTTGTTATTCAATAAACACCAGTAATTTAACGTCGTATTGGAGACAACTAACAGACGTTTGTCTGATAACGCTGCACTGAATTTGGTTTATGCCCTTTACTTTCACTTCTGCATCCTTACCACATGAATTACTGCTTAACTTTTTCCCTTATTCAATCTTTATGGATGAAAATCAATCGAATGAATTATAGCTTGAAATCCTGTACTTGTTAAAATATTCAACATCAACCCGCTTGTTGACATTCTACCAACAATTTTTATGGCTATGTTCATAACCAACAACGAAACTAGAACGTCTTTAGCTAAAATAAAAAGACATTTTTTTCGCTAAATCTTTTTGCAAGAAAGTTTCCTCTATTAATTAGTTTCATTTTGAAAAATGTTACATATGTTTTCAAAGCAATCATCTACTTATTTATTATATTTAAAAACCGTGCACACGTGCTAACTTGTGTAAATGTCAAATTTCTATCCACTGTGAATTTCAGACTTTGGCCGCTGCGGGCGCTGCTTGTCATCTCCGGTTGATATCAAGGTCACGTCCGTACCCAACAGAGCGATTTTACTTTGCTAATCGTCGTTTCTTTAATTTTGTAGATGTCAGTTTCCATAAAATTGTAGAAATATACGGCAATCATTCTGCAAACTTGACAGTTGTTTCATAATGTAGGTTAAACAGCAAGTCAAAAGCTACGAGGAGACTTGCGTTCTTATCAATTTTTATCAAGCGACCATCGCCCACAATAAAATATTTGTCAATTTTTGACTTGATACACAATGGAAATAGGGTTGTAAGCTGGCTATGGAAGTAGAGTGAGCAATGTCAATGTTTTGTTGCACATCTTGGTTCTCTTAAAAGATAAAACGAATTTATGATAGTTTTCAATTGATATTTATTAGTTTACATGATGAAGGAACAAAAAGTATAGTGTTGTTACTTTTCGTTTCCAAATTTCAGGTATACGCCTACATTTAAAACACTTTTATATTTAATAAAATGAAACTTTGCGCAAAAAGAGAATTTGAATGATATAATTAGATCTTTAATAAATCTACACATTTTTCTCTTGAAAAAATGTGTATTGAAGGAAATAATATTTAAAATAAACGAAATGTAATTAATA
>NC_046659.1:34936616-34942909 GCF_010883055.1 Belonocnema kinseyi
AATAAAGTAAAAATGAAGTACAAGAAAGGGGAAATTATAAACCCCTTTTTTAAATGAATTGTTGCAGTATAAAATACAGCAATTTACCATTTTTGCAACACTTATAACTCACAAAAATATAATCAATATTTTTCTTCGAAAATTAGGTTATAAACAACCTCTTTCTCACTTTTTCATTTGTCACAAAACTTGCATATCACACTTCACATATCATGGCTTAAAAATAAATATATTAGTTGCGCAACTAAGTTCCCGCTGTTTTCCAATAGATGGCTCCACCAGTAATTGCTTGTGACGCGCCCTTCCCTTTTTAGCGCGCCAAAGTTCGAAGTTTCAAATCCTCTCAATAGACTCTGCTAAGTACACCAACGATGATTGTTTTCCTTTCTGTAGTTTCGCCATTTTAAGAGGTTAGAACCTCAACTTTCTGAGACTAAGTGTCCGGTACTAAATCTCTAAATCCTTAAAATCGCAAATTTTATCAATGAAAGGATAATATTAAAATAAGTAAACCAAATTTCAAAGTGAATTTAAACTACTTTACATTTTATTAAACCAAATATAAAATTTACATACATCAGATCCTTTTCAACAATTCAATTAAGTTCGTCTCTGATTTTAAAACGAAGCGAATCAGAGACTAATATTTCTTGCTAAAATATAAGCGATTCTATATACAAAATATTATGTACAGGAAATTCCATAGCATTAAAATCAGTCCGTTGGAATTTCCGTTTGGGCTTCATAGAAAGAAGCCTTTGGATGTATAATTATTTTATTACAACAACATCGTATTTCCCGTTCAAACAAGTTGACAGGCACTTGCGATTGCCAAATACCCATTCAAGCTAAAATCTTATATTCTTAATTTTCAACTATAATCCGAATAGTTTAAAATTTTGCTGCTAAAATATTATTTTGTCGGTAAAACAGCTATCTGTTACATGCTGATCGATTTTGACATTCAAAACGTCATAAACTAAGCTTAGACATATGGTAAAAAACCGTGTTGACACATTAGTGATTTTATTTTTGCGTCATATACTTTTGGTTGTGTTAAAATGTCTGATTTTGTGCCAAATAATCGTCATTTACGGGAAGTGTTGATGCGTGAATAATCGGCGAAGCCGACGACGTAGAAGCTTGACCGGGCAGTCCCCATAACTTTCTTCTCTTTGGGATTTTTCATTACCCGTCACGATGGGATGAAGAAAACCCTTCCTTTTTTGCCGCTAAAGCAATTTTTCATAGGCGAAAAAACGACGCTCAAATGGCACAAAATGACGCAAATCATAAGGAACTCAAATTCCTTATTTTTTAATCATTCCCAACGCATGCAATCGCTTGGGAATGGCTTGGCGGGTATCTATTAATGCTGAAGCAAGCTATTTTTGCGTTTGTTACGGATCCTCACTGAGCAATGGCTCCAATTAAGCGTCTATGAAGGTTTTTGTTATTTCTTCACGCGGACGGTCGTCAACATTGTAATCATCGTCTTTGAAGCGACGGAACCAGTAACGGAACGTTGTTTCACTTAAAGCAGCATCTCCGCAAACTTTTTGGTGCTCTCGATCCGCTTCAGCCGCCATTTTCTTCGAATAAAAGAAGAAAATCAACACTTCCCGCAAATAACGATTATTTGGCACAAAATCAAACATTTTCACACAACCAAAAGTATATGACGCCAAAATAAAATCGCTAATGTGTCAACACGGTTTTTTTTACCATATTTTTAAGCTTGGTTCATGACGTTTTGAATGTCAAAATAGACCAGCAATTACTGCTGAAGTCATCTATTGGCAAACAGCGGGAACTTAATTGCGCACCTAATACTAAAAACATAATGTACAATGCATAAGGGATCTAAATTACGCACTTTCCGTTTCTAAATCTTTTTATTTGAATAAAAAAAATTCTCGATGCTCGCTCGCTTACTGTCATGTATTGCGCTACTGTCATTATGGAACATTTTTAACTTTTCGCGCCGCAGTAAAATATCAAGTTCCGGTACAGCAGCGAGCATTGGAAGGGGAAACGTGTCTCAACTCTGCCTAGAGGATCTCTAGTCGTGAGTATACACATGGTTCATAGGTGGGCATAAAGCTTCAATTTCAAATTTCCCTGACTTCTCCCTGCCCAATTTTTTATTTTACCTGACCATTAATATTTAAAGATACGAAATTAAATCTTGTAATATTTTTCATATAACACATTGAAAAAAATGGTTTAGCTGTCCCAGCTAGACGTTTAGCTAGATTTCGTCTTTAAGTTAAGAAAAATAGAATGGAGACAAAATTCCAATTCATAAACGCAGCACCATATTTAGGGAAAATTATATAGAAAATTATATAATTTCTAGACTTTAAAAATACTACAAGTTCTTGTGAAATTTTCAAGTTAAACATAGAGATTTTATAGCTTAAGTTTGGGATTTCACGAAAACATTTCGTCAATTGTACTTCATTGTGCATTTTGAATAATTTGATTGAATTAGTCAAATTTCTTTAAAAATAGAGGTAAGAGTTTCAAAAATCTTTGAAAATATAAATTAATTGGTTTAGTCAAGTTTGTTGAATTTAAAAACTCTAACCCCAAAATTCAATTGCCTCAGTACACAATTAATGGTTCCACGCTTAATTATATTAAAGAATCCATTGTATACTGAAAAATAAGGGTAATTGGGAAAATAATTATTTTGTAAAGAAAGAGTGAGTAAATATAAACATGTTCAATAATTGAGGTTATGTCATTTAATTTAGTTATAGTATGTTAATTACTCATTTGTAAATACTCGTTCTTTTAATTTCAAAAATCAGCATTATAATGTTCCACTGAAATAAGAACTTAACTTTTAACTTTAAAAAAATTCATTTTAGCTTGCGCCAATAATAGTTCATAGCGAACGAAGCGAACCGATAGATCGATGATTTTTCGTCTGAGACTCGCAACGCGACCTTCGGTGGGCCACGAGTCACATTTAAATGTAATTATTTTTTATGACAAGTTTCCAACTGAATTAATCAGTGAAAAACTCATTGGGTGAATCAGTCATTCTAGGATCACAGATTTATTTCAATGCAAATTTGGACTGATTTACCCAGTGACAGGAAGAAGCCACTTCCTTTTTAGTGGAGACTTACCCTAATAATTGTTTCAGTAAAAATTTCACCGATTTAGTTTTAGAGAGTATAGTGTTTAAAAGGTCAGTAGACGCGAAGCTAAATATACTAACCTGGTGTAGAGAAGTAACCGTGATCTACAAGCTGCGGCTTTTGCTTTTTTAAAATAAATATTCTACAAATTTTGGGTAGTTTTAAGTTATTGTAAAATATCACTCATCCTTGAGGAAAATTCCCTTAATTTTTATTAAAATTTATCAAATCAGTGAATTTTCACTACTACACCTTAGGAAAAATTCCCTACATTTTTGCTAAGATTCTACAAAAATGTATGGAATGTTCCCAAATTTGTTTTGAGGAAAATTCCAAAATTTCTCATGTAACATCTTACAGTGCAAACAGAATGTAAGCATGAAGAGCATGGGCCTAAAAATTTACGTAAAAGAAACAAAAATGGTTGTGTTTGAAGGAAAGAGTGAGAAAACAATGAGTTATATGTCTATTATCAGAATTAAAAATGTACCAAATAAAGCTGCAATAGCAATACAAAATTCTTTATTTGTGAGGACTGTGCTAGACGCTAGCGTGACATCGACCTGCACTGTTAAAAATGTTATGAATTTTAATACACGTTAATACAAGGTGCAGTTCAAAAGTTCCAGGACAATTCGAATAAAATAAAAACTGATTTTTATTTGTTGGAAACATTTATTCATTGGTTTCAAAATAATCTACTTCGGATTGAAAACAGCGATTTGCACGTTCGACAAGGTTATCGAATTACTTTTTTAGTTCCCTTTTCGGTACATCGTTAAGAGTGGCGGTCGCCGCCTTTTAAATGGCATCAATATGAGCATAACGCTTTCCTTTCTTGGCCAAATGATGTTTTCCGAACAAAAAAAAGTCACACGTCAGGCGTGTGTCAGGCGTGTGACACACAAAGCCATGTTAGGCGAATGCGGGGAGTGGTTGATGATTAAAATTCGATTTTTGGCCAAAAAATCCGTGTTTTGAATGTTAAATTCTAAGGTCTTTTTCGTGTTGTTTTAACGTGTACTGAACAAATCGAGGGAAAACCTTTCTGAGACCCAAATTTTCAGTCAAAATACGATAGATCGATGCTGCGGATTAATGTAATTCCGACTGCATGTATTTTAGCGATGATTTCGGCTCTTTTTTGATGAATTGACGCACAATTTCCGAGTTCTCTTCGTTAACAATATCTCTTGGCCGGCCCCAACGTTCGTCGTCTTCCAAGACCTCCGGTCCTTCTTGAAAACGTTTAAACCACTTGTGAACACGGCTGCGGGATAGACAATGATCGCCATACACTTGTTTTATCATTTGATGAGTTTTGGTAAAAGTTTTACCAAGTTTAAATCAAAACTTGATATTTGCTCTTTGTTCGATCACATTTAACGCGATATCTCAGTTGCTATAGGTCCAAATGACATAGAAATTGGGCACTTATGTAAGTTGGAGTAAGAATGAACTGACTTTGACAGTGAATAATTTTAATTTATTAAAGAGTTTGGGCTCTACGAAAATATGAAAAATATTTTCTTTAAACACTGAACTCGCGGTTTAAACCATGGACCGTGTGCTTGCGAGGTTGGCGAGCGGCCTGGAGCATGCAGTTAGCGAGGCGCATGCACGAGTGTGTTCTTGCTCTAGTGAGCCAAGAAAAGCGGGCGCTGAGACCCTACAGTACTCCCCTCCAAGAGAGGTATCACAGGGTGTTTATTGGAAGTTAAAGTTATTAGTTAACATTCTTTAACGCTACTCTTAGAGCTGTTTATTTTAATAGAAGAGTCGTAGATAACTACAAAAAAACGTGGGTGACAAAAAGGATTTGCAAGTAGTTATGATTTTATATTCGGAGCGAAAGAAAATTTTTTTCGTGAATAGGTTTTCAACGGCGGAGGCTGTGCGCTACGCTGTAGATCAGGCGGATTAGCTATGGAGTCCGAGTTACCGTTTGGGAAATCATTTAGCAAAAGATGTGCCGGTTTTAGTTGTTCTATTCTGGCATTTTTAGTCGTTCTCCCAACGTGAATCTGATACACTCGGTCAGTAATCCGTTTTAAAATTTGATGAGGACCAGTGTAAGGGCGTTCAAGCGGTTTTTGAGCGCGCAGACGCGTAGAAAAACATGGGTACAGGCTTGCAATTCTTTAAAAACAAAGGCTTTTCGCTTGTATTTATGGGCGACCGGTATTAGTCGAACTTGACGCATGTATTCGCGGAACTCTTCGAGAAAGATTTGTGGATCAGGAGTGATATCTACTGGAGAAAAAATTCACCTGGTATGCGCAGTGTGGTTCCGTATAAAAATTCCGCCGGAGAACCTTCGATATCGGTACGCGCGTGTGTGGGCAGGCCGAGTAGAACCGTAGACAAAACCTCATTCAAGTTCCTGTCAGCCTGACACATAATCGACGTTTTTAGCGTGCGATGCCAGCGCTCAATGAAGCCATTTGCGGCAGGATGATATGTACGATCGATTATCGTGACGCAGTATTTATATCCCTCACTTTCAGGCAATGGGCCTATAATATCCACATGAACATGGTCGAATCTGACATCAGGAGCAATAAACTGCTCTGGTAATGAGGTAACGTGCCTCGTGATTTTAGACTGTTCGCAATCAATACAATTATTGCACCATTTAGCTACGTCCCTATGCGCGTCAGGCCACATGAAGCGCTGCCTAATGATTCGGTCCGTAAACCTAGCGCTCGGATGCCCCGCGCTGCGTCATGGAAAGTTTGAAAGACTCTCTTGCGTAATGTCTCAGGAACGTATGGCCGAATCGACTCTCCCGTTTACTCGCAATACAATTTAGTATGATTTGGAACCAGCTGAATTTGCTTCATCAAAGAAAGAAAATCAGAGGACTCACGGATAGGTTTTAACTCGGTATCTTCGAGTTGTAGTTCCGCCAGTTCAGCGAGATTAAATTCCGTCGGAATTCGCATTGCGCCTACTCTTGAAAGAGGGTCAGCTGCTACATCATTGCTGCCAGAAACGTGCTCTATGCACGTCGTAAACTGCGATATACCAGGTGTATAGATATGAAACCGGTATTTTTTCAAGAAAAAAACACATTTATTTTAAGAGAATGATAACAAATATTTTATTCACAGTATGCGCCCTCGCTGGCTACACATTTTG
>NC_046659.1:34943009-34985051 GCF_010883055.1 Belonocnema kinseyi
AATACGCCAATTAGCACAAATGGTAAGTTCCGACAGTGCCTACAAATGTGCCTACTGGCCGCTAGATGGCAATACCGGTTTCATATGTATACACCTGGTAAAGGAAAGCTGCCTAGATTGACGCGGCGACGCCTTCGATGAATTTTTGCATGAATGCATAGATCAGAGGTTTGTGATCTGTTACTATTTTAAAATTCCGCCTCTCCAAGAAGTACCTGAAATGGTTAACTGCCTCATGCGCGGCCAGTTGTCTTTGGGGCCCTGCTCGAGGGTTGCCCCCATGGCGAAGTCATATGCGTCTATTACCACCCTAATATCTGCGCTGACAGACGGGTGAGCCTAGAGGGCGGCGTTTGCCAGGTCACTTTTGACATTGATAAAGGCCTCCTCTGCTTCGGGTGTGCACTGTATTACGCGCTTATCGTTCTTCTTAGAATCATGAAGGTAAGCATGTAAGGCTGCCTGAGTCGTTGCAGCCAGTGGCAAGCTTCGTCGATAGAAATTTGCCATTCCTAAAAATCTCCGCAACTCGACAATGTTGGTAGGGTTTGGGTAATCAGAGACCGCCTTGACCTTGTCTGGCGTAGGTCTGACTCCCCTGTGGTTAACGAAATGACCTAAGAAGACTAATTCATGAACCCATAGGTGGCATCTTTCGGTATTTAAACGAAGATTGTTATCTTTAAACCGTTGAAACACCATACGCAGATGTTTCTCGTGTTCCTGAGGTGACGAGAATGCCACTAGAATATCGTCTATGTAAACAAAGGCAAATTCTTAGTCGCCAAGTGCACGATTTATGTAGCGCAGGAATGTTTGGGCCTTGTTAGGGAGGTCGAATGTCATACAGGTGTATTTGTATAAACCGAATAGACTGATGACTGCCGTTTTCGTTATATCTTCCGGAGCTGCCAGAATCTGGTGGTATGCCTTGTGGAGATCAAGAAATGAAAAAACTTTTTTTTGTTCAAGTACGCAGTGAAATCATGAAGATGAGGTACCGGGTACTGGTCGGGAATTGTTATGGCGTTAAGACGCCGATAATCACCGCAGACTCTCCGTTTGCCGTATTTTTGATCAACCAAATGAATAGGACTTGCCCAAGGGCTGCTTGAAGGTCTGCAAGTTCCGAGTTCGACTAAACTAGCAAATTCGGTTTTAGCTACTCTAAGCTTGTCTGGAGTTAATCTTCTAGGTTGCTCGGCAACGGGCGGGCCTGAAGTAAGGATGTGGTGTATCACATCACCCTTCTCCAAAAGAACATATGACCTGTATGAGGATAGTTGCAATTTCGAAATTCCATTGAATTGGTCGACGGAGACCAAGATTCAAGGTTAAGGTTTGTTCACCAAGAACACTAATACTAGTGTCGTTTGCAATAAATACATGAGAGTGAAATTGTTTTTTATAATTCCTTATAATCCCTGAATTATAATCTTTAATTGTGGGGCGTTTTGTCTCGATCAGGCCCGACATGCTCGCCTCGATGAAAGTGGACCTGGTTAGTTTCCTAAAGGCTCGGTTTGGCTATCATTTTGTTCCCAAGAACATGGTTTTTTACAGTTACAAGCCTTTGCTCCATATCGACCATGATGTTTACAAAAATTCGAGGAATTTGAATGAATAGTATCGCTTTTGTTTTCTAAATCTTTTCTCTGAGCATTTGAACGCGAATTAGAACGACCGCGTGAGTGCCCCGCATTGCTTTTACATAATTTCTCTACCAGGACAAATAACTTTTGTATTGCCTGAGATATTTGGTCTAGGCTATTGTCTTTAGGCTGTCGGAGTGTGGCAGATGCGACACTAGAAGAAACTTACGAAATATAACGGCTATCTACGTTCAATATTTCGGTAATTTTATCAGCTAACTATAATAGCACGGAATTGTGGTGTAAGTTGGTCTAAAAAAATTGATTTAATTACCGCGTCGTCACACCCTCCGCTGTTAAGATTCCTAAGTCGATATAAAATTTGGGAGGGCTTGCCATCTGCAAGAACCTCCCCCTTTAATAATTGGCGAAGTTTTTTTTCGTCTGAATTTGCAAAAGTCGAAATGATTTTCGCTTTTAGTTTTTCATAAACGTCGACTGGACGAGGATTCGCGGTAATAATGTTTGTGACGCAAGACAGAACATCATAATTTAAAGAACCAATAACGCAATCTGCTTTAGTTGCTTCGTTCGAAATACGCGTGATTCTAAAGGTCGCTTCAGCCTGTTGGAATCAAAGAACCAGATCCTTTTCTAAAACTGTCGGAATTTTCGGCACATGACAATTATCGACGAATAACGGTTGTTGTTGAGAAGCAATATTCAAAGATTGTTGTTGTTGAACAACATTGGTATCTTGTTGCGCTTGTTGCTGCGCTCTCAAGGAGTTTAATAAAACTTTGGTTTCTTCTAGCTCTTCATGAGTTGCTGCTAAAAGTGACCCTTGCCGTTCGGCCTCTTCCGATATTTTGAAACTAGACGCTAATTGCAGATTAAAAAGTAATTAATAATCGCGAGCACTCAGCATGCCTAAGTTCTAATTAATAACTTAATTTCCGAACGTATAACAGTAAAATCGTAACTTAGTTTAACAGAGATAAACGCGAGGAAGTATCCCGGACAATATCGTTTTCAATTCTCGAAAGTAGTTTTAACATGCTCTCAAGGATAGTTTAAGTTCTTGATATTAATTTTAAAACATTCTCAGAAATAGTTTAATTTCTCGAAAGTAACTTTAAAACATTCTTTGATATAATGTAATGACGTATCGTAGAATATTAACAGTATACAAGTTGAATCTTAGAACCGCACATGTCAAAAGGAATAGTTTCTTGACCGGTTTCGCGAAATAATTTTGAGCATCACTGGCGAGAAGTTTTATTTGAGTGTCGCTGTGGGCAAATTAATTATAAGATAATTCGCATTGTGAATTTTGTTTTCCTACTGAGGATCCGCGTGAACTTTCTCTTTTCCGGTTATAACAGGTTTTAACGAAGGCAAATGTGCCTCACTTGAGCAATGATTATACATACTAACTGTTTGAAAACAAAAACTGGCGTCCTTCGTGACGTCACAATCATTTTTTTTAGATGATAATTTTCGCACACATAAAAATTTTGTGTAAAAGGATATGGCGTGTGTGCCTAAAAAGGTGTAAAAATCTTGAAGATTTTTCGCTGGATGCGATGTAGGTTGGACATCTTGAAGTGAAGATGAATGACGATCAAAGAAGATCAAAGAAGATCGGGCGAGGATTCTCTGGCCTCTCTCGAACGTAGAATTTTTGCCTTATTGGGCTGAAGAAAACTGCCTTATTGGGCCAAAGAAAATTCTCTTATTGGCCCGAAGAACTTTCATCTTGGAGCAGAAGTCCGATGCTCTAAATGAAGTTTTTAGTCGGTTGCCGTCTCACCATTTTCCACATTGAATATTTGGAAGACAAGAACATGGCTGTGACGTTTTCAGCGTCGGGGTCACCACTGAACTCGCGTGGTATACCATGGACCGTGTGCTTGCGAGTTTGGCGAGCGGTCCGGAGCATGTAGTTGTCGAGGCGCATGCGCGAGTGTGTTCTCACTCTAGTGAGCTGAGAAAAGCGGGTGCTGAGACCCTACAAAGAAATTTGAAAAATCTCGGAACTTTTGAATTGCACCCTGTACATAAAGTGTATTTAAAAATTAATGCATTTGTACATTAAAATGAACTTAATACACATTTATATTAAACTTATTTACTGTGTATAGCAAAATTGATATATTTGTATATGAAAACTAAAATAATACCCATGTGTATTTAAACCAAGCGCTAGCGCATGCGTCGCGCAACGCTGCCGGCTCTGACATGTCAGCTGAAGAGTGCTTACAGGGAGTTGCCAATCGCCCGTTTGAGTGAAAAGGTAAGTTAATTTGGTTAAATTAATTAATTTAGTTCTTCAAAATGTAGGCCTAAATAATTCAAATCAAGTTTTTATTAATTCTTAATAAGAAAGACTTTACCTTATAAAATAAAGAAATCCCCATTGTGGCGTGTACTTGTTAGTACGAGAGCCCCTTTTGTACTGGTTCGTCTTGCTTTCATTTTGATCCGTTTTTTCTCCTAACCTCATTTTCGATCGTAAGGCTGGTTCCTTAGTTCCACGTCATATATAGATAACCTAATAAATATATATTCATATTAGATAACTAATGCATATCTTTAGGTTATCCATATTCTGTTGTATGGAATACAGAAGTGCACTGTTAGACATTCCTGTATGAAGATCAATACACGTGTATTGGAAGTTTTTATATTAAGTTTCAGATATCACCAAATATGAAAATTCAAACACACATCTGAAATTTAATACACATGTGTATTAAATTTAGTACACATGTATATTAGATTCAATGCAAATGTATATTGAATTTCATATGTGTGTTTGAACTTTCAAATGTGGTGGTTCTGGCATATTGAGAGAATTAAAGTTGATCCATAAAAAACTGAACTTAAATTTGGTGTGCATGTAAAATTTCTCGCTGATAAAGTTTACATGCTATTTGGCGAAAGTTTATCCTACGATAAAATAAAAGCTATCGTCTGCTACAACTTCCTTATCAGCAATGGAAAAACGGCAAGGTATGTGTGAATTTAAACCATAAATCGGAGCAGCAGATTTAAAACAACACAGAAAAAATAAAAGTTAGAATTTTTTGCAGGTAAGACTACAAACGGTTCAAAATTAAACATATTTCGGCGCAAGTTTCACTGAGGCTAGGAGAATAATTCCGATCTCGTCTACTGCGTTACGATGAAGTGAGAGAATTTACGGTAACATTTGAACAATCAGCAACAGAATATACGAAAAAAGTATGTTGTTACTGATGTATCTCCGTCGGAATTAATTAGGTCATTGTAGAGGAATTAGAACTTATTTAACACCATTTAGTAAAGAGCGCAAAAAGTAACTAACATATGGGAATCCTCAGTTCTCTCCAATTCAATGAAGTTAAACGACGATATATAGTACTAGCATCGGAATTCTCGCTACATCGCGAATAAAACTGAGGCAATTATAAGGCAAAAGATTATCCAATCACGGGTAAAAGGCAGGATGCGGAAAGAGTGGTTAGAATGTGTAAATAACACTGTGGTTAGAATAGACATAACCACAAAAAAGTCACGAGAGCTTGAATGAAGAAATGCATAGACGTGCAAGAAGATAGGGAAGTATGCCAGGACAGAAAATGTGGCGACAAATAGTTAATAAAAAGAGCTTCAGTAGAGTAAATGACTCCTGAAACAAAAGACCTTGGGTACTAATGTACCCGAGTGAGGAGCTTCACATGATGACTTTGTGAGGATCTTCACTTGGGGTGATCGCAAGAGAGATTGATCAGTAACCTGGATCGAAGCAGTGTTACGTAACGAACCAAGTGAGTCACGCTTCCCATCAGTGAAATGACTTAATGGTATAATAGCAATTAAAATATTTTATAACTAAAATTCCTAAATTTTAAAAGTTTTTAATTTGAACTGTCAACATTTTAACGCTTATAATCTTATACAGTAAAAATTTAGATTATATTATTGCTATGTGTGAAATAGAAGCCGAATTGTTTCTCTTTGTCTATGGTAGAAGATTTGGAAAAAGTTGAAATTAGAATTTCACGTATTTCATTACAACCTATATGATTAATTTGTGAAGTTTTTGCGATACTAATAGATCGTAAATTCAGTTATTCTGATATTGAATGCAAAGAATGTATTGTAAGTTTAATATTGTTTAAAGTGTCTGACAAATTCCCTTTAAAATCCGCTTCAATTGGAAGGGCTAAATGATACTGCTGTCTTTTCCTTATTTCTTTAGAAAATCCCTTCTCAAGTTGGCCGAACTTAGGTAAAATACCACGTTTTGACAAAGCTGTTGATCCATTCTCCCGTGGAGCACCGTCAGTTGCAACAAAATAAGCGTAATCATCTTTGCGCATCGTTAATTGATCACGACATTCAAAGACATTTTGTTGTACATATGTTTGTCCGTTTGATTTAGAAGTTGAGAAATTATCTTCATCCTCATTTTCTTCTTGTTGTGTAGCAGGCTTTGCCTTGGACTTTTTATAATTTTTCTTTTTCTTTTTTATAATTTGCCTCTCTTTTACAAGGCTTGTGGACTGCTTAGATTTGTGAGCACAGCTTTCATGGGTCTACCTCTTGCCTTTTTGACTGCAGGCGATGCAGGTAAGTATTTTTCCTCAACATCCTTGTGTGGCTTACCTTTATTTTCAATTTTTTCATTAATTTGTGCTTGCTCTTTGTATTTTTCCTTTTGTCCTCTTGTAACCACAGTGTACCAAGTTTGACAGAGAAGTTCGTTTTTCCTTATAATTTTTGGAATTAAGAGTAAAATTGAAAGGTAGAGAATTTTTTGTATTAGACTATCAAAATTTACATTTTATATTTTATTTAGTGATTTTTCACTTATTAAATCATGAAGAAATTCCGGAATATTTTCCTCAGGAGATTCGCTGTTTAATTCGATATTTTCTTCGGAATCTGAATTTGTATGGTTCTCAAAGTTCGTAGATTTCACATAATTGATAGGATTATATTCTTTAATTGTTGAGTTATTTACCAAAATTATATTAGTTTCTACGGTTTCATCGTTTCCCAGAACGGGGTTTCTCGAAAACACAGTCGCATTAACATTTGATTTACCTGCTTTATAGACTACGTCATAATCATATTCGGCGAGCTTCAATCGCCATCTTGATACTCGGGAACAACGATCTTTAGAATTTTCCAACCAAGCAAGGGGCTTATGATCTGTAACGAGGGTAAATTCTCGTCCATACAAATAAGGGCGAAAATATATTACAGAGTAGACTATCGCTCAAGCCTCTCTTTCATATGTGTCATATTTGCGTTCAGTATCGGTTAGTGATCTTGAGACATATGCAATTTGTTGGTCTTTACCGATTTTCCCTTGCGAAAGTATTCCGCCTATCGCATAACCTGATGCATCTGTAGTTACAACGAAAGGTTTTAAAAAATCGAGTCGTATTAATGGTGGTTCCTGGTACAATTTATCCTTCAGAATATTAAACGCTTGTTGCTGTTTTTCGATCCAATTAAATTATATGTCCTTTTTCAGGAGCTGGTTTATTGGGGCTGCTATCTTAGCAAAATTTTCTATGAATCTACTGTAATATCCTGCAAACCTTAAAAATTGTTTTATATGCTTTTGATTTTTAGGAGTTGGGAAATCTGTCACTGCCATGATTTTCTTTGGATCAGGTCGCACTCCGTCTTGATCTATTATGTATCCCAAATATCCTACTTCGTGTCGTAGAAATTCGCACTTGTCGGATTGTAAATGAAGATTCGCATTTCGTAATCGACTTATGAGTTCATTAAATTTGGATTCATGTTCTTCTAAAGTATTTGCATAAATCACTATGTCATCAAGATAAACAAAAAGTTCCGTTCCCTGAAGTTCCGTTAGAACTAAATCCATTAGTCGTTGAAAGGTTGCTGGTGCATTTTTTAAACCAAAAGGCATTCTGTCAAACTCATAATGTCCATAAGGGGTTGAGAATGCGGTTTTGTGTGCATCTTTAGGATCCATTTTCATGTGATCGCAACCAGTTGCTAAATCAAAAACAGAAAAATAACGAGCGGATCCTAACTGGTCTAAAATATCATGAATATTTGGTAGAGGATATGAATCAACAATTGTTTTTTCATTCAATTTCCTTGTGAGTCTTGTTTTTTTTTTAACAATCCAGATTGGTGTATTATAAGGTGATTGTGAAGGTTTTATTACATTATTCTTTAATAATTCATCCACTTGGAGAATGATTTCTTCCTTGTGGACTGGAGGGAATCGATATTGTCGTGGAGAAATAGGACAATCATTTGTTGTTGGTATTGAGTGTTGAAGTATGTTTGTAGGTTCTAAGTATTCTCCCGAAATATGGAAACAATCTGCATTTTTATTCATTAATTTTTCAACGTGCTCATATTCTTCCATATATAAATGATCTAATCGTAGTAGTTTTTTGATAATTTCTACTCTTTCTTCACCCGTGATCTTGTAAAGTTTGCAAGAATGGTTAGAATTTTCATCGGATTTCAAAAAACTAGTCAATATTAAATCAGGTAGGTCTTCATCATTGTTATCGTTGGAAAAATTAGATTCGTTTTCTGAATTGTTGAATTCGCATTGTTGAAAATCTTGTAATTGAACACTGGGAATTGATATTTTAACAGGTTGCTCATTTATATTTGCATATTTGACATAGGCCTTACCTCCACATTTTTTTACGATGGGTTGACCCATAAAAATTCCTTCTCCAATTGATAATTGAGGTATATAACCTGCTGCCTCTTCCGTATTTTATATTTTAACATAATGATCAAAAATTGTTCGTGCCGGGATTGTGATGACGCCAGTTTGTTCAAAAGGATAACTTGCATCAATAATTTCAATACATTTATTTGTATAATTTATATTTACTTTATTATTAAGGAAGAATTCAGAGCCCAAGACACCATCTTCATCTACTGGTACATCATCAGGAATTATATTTGATATAGTTAAAAATCTAAGTATCACGACCTTAATTTGACCTAGAGTATAAACAGGCAAATCATTCATTCTTGTTAATCCCAATACCTAATTTTTATTTATTTTTAGTCCAGGATCGAAAGCGCTTTTTTTAATTAGATTTCGACTAGCACCAGTGTCGATAATCATACGTACTGGGTTTTTTTAGACCACCGACAGATATCATAATCGAAAGAATTATATTATTACTACTGAGATGTATTTTGATTTCGTTTTCCTTATTTTTCATTTCGATAGGGGCTTTAGTTAATGAGTCGGCGCCTTCCTCCCAGCACCCATTCGGGGAATAGCGTTGGAGTTTTTCTGGTTCTGCGTATAATTTAAGAGATTTGTGGTCCGCTTCGGTTTTGTAAATACCTATTTTTTTTTATAACAATCTCTAGCGATGTGACCAAGGTTATTACAAAAGTTACAAATAATTTTAGATTCTTGGGTCGGATATTGATGCGTCTGTCGATTATTTACATTTTCAAAATTGTTTCACTTTCGATTTTGTCCAGGCCCAAAATTCTGATTTTTTCTAGGTCTAAGATTTTGATTTTTTCCGAATCTAAAATTTGGATTTTGCCTGTTTGCGAAATTTTGATTTTGTTGATATCCAAAATTTAATTGTGTCGGATACCGAAATTTTGATTTTATTGAGGTCTAAAATGTGAATTTTGTCCTGGTTTAAAGTTTTGATTCTGTCGTTTTGCACAATCTGGATTTTGTGCGGTTTTCCATTTATTGTAATTATTAAAGTTTCCTTGAGGATTATTTCTTAAAAATTGGTTTTGAATTGAGCGATTTTCGGAAAATATCTGTTTTCGAAAGTTCTCGAGATAATAACATTTTTCGGCCATATGTCATAGTTTTCCATAAATTAAACTTGATATTATAATGTCCTGTGCAACATTGGATTCATTATTTTTTGCAATAACTCGCGAATCTGATTCTTCTTCTAAAGATTTATTTGTCTTATTTTTTCTCAATTCTGAACAGGCATTCCACTTTCTTTCAATTTCGAGAGCCTCGTTGATAGGAGTGTTGAAAATTTCACCTACATTATCTTTTAACTTTATTTCGATTTCTGAACGTAATCCCCTTTTAAAACATTTATTAATCTAAATTTGCTTTAAATATATCATCTGTAGCATCATGGTTGCCTAATTTATGCGCGTACTCGATCCTATCCGCTAATTATTTTATTCATGCAGCGTATGATATCACGTTTTCCTTATCTCACATAAATATATTACCTAGTTATCCTTGCAGCTGGTATACACTTTTTGCGGGGGCATAAACCTTTTTCAGTTTTACAATTAATTGATCTAAGGTTCGAAAAGTATTTTCAAATATGCATTTTCACGCTTCTCCAATTAATTTACTTCTAACTAATCTAGCAAGATTCTCATGAGCCTGTGTAGGAATTATGGCTTTTGCCTTTGTACATCCTTTATAAAATGGGCTGAAGGGGTGTTACTTCCGTCAAAAATATGGATTATTTCAAGCCTGTCGCGAAGGGAAACTTGCTGATTGGTTGGTAATGTCATATTTATTGGTTTCGTCGAGTCTTCGTCATTTGCTACATCGTCACTATTCTGCTTGCTTATGAATGATACGCGATTAAAATTCTGAATTGAGGTTCTTTTTGTATTTCCCTATTATTTTGTTGGAAAAACGTTGAACTTAACGATGATTTGATATTAGTCTGGTAATCTATGACACCATTTAAAGTTAAAGTTTTATTTTGGTCTAAAGAACCACTAATTAAACTTAAATCTGTGTTAACTAAGGTAATGTTTCCAGAGCAATCAAAAGCACTATTTTCGGATTATCACTACTGAATTCCACGTCTAATTTATTTTAATTGTATTTTTCTTGCCAAATTTCTAGTTATATTTTGTCGACAACTCCCTAAATCTATAGGTTTTTTATTCGGCATTTGTTATAAATTCGTACATATTAAAAAGCAATAATAAACGTATAATATAAATTATCTGTCTTCGATCAAGATCTTTGTGCTTACAAAAATGTTTATAAAATGAATTTATTTTAAATCAATCATATATTGGCTCTCTTTTATTTTGGTTTCCCGGCCGATGCACCATAAAAAGGTTGTATGTTACGTCATGAAGTCCGTAAATACTCCCTCTTTAATTAGATTCTTGTTTTAGTTGAGATTGAAGATCTTGCACAGGGAAGAGGAAAGAGTAGCCAATAATAATATGTGAAAGTAATTTATTGTAAACAATTGTAAAATAGAATGTATGCAAAGCACGAAGATGACGGAAGACGAGTTTAGTTCTGGTCAGTACCTTAAAATAAAAGGATCAAATTTATTGTAGGCCAACGAGTTTAAACAAAAGGAATTATAGAACTGACTATAAACATTGCTTACCAGTGATTTATTATAATTGACGATTACTAAAGGTCCAGGTTTCTAGAACTGCTAATATGACCTCTGGGTAGTGGTAGAGATTGAGGGGGTGTAAATTAGACTGGATGTTCTAAAAATGGGTTGATTCTTAATTGCTGTTAATTTTGGGTGTAGGAGTAATCCAAAGGGAGAAATTCCAGACTCGGGTTTCTCAGTGCACAACACTGTCACAAGGGTACAAACACCAATACACGACGAATTCCGGTTTGAGACACTGGACTAGACGGCTAGAGTCCGAGAAAATCGTAGAAAAAGAGAAGAACTAATAATTGACCCATGCTGGTACTTTCGGTTTTTATAGGACCTAATGCACGTTTCTGCATGCTGGGACGTCGCTATATACGCATACGTCACGAAAATATATAGATATACTATACGGATTACAACGTGTTCAGTATATCTATATCTGCGTTCTCCAGTCTCTAACGTGCTGAGTATATCTATTTTCTATATGCTACTACTTACAATGTTCTGACTATATCTATTCTCGTCAGCTTACAACTTATTGACACAATATTTGCTCTATATTTATTAAGACATTATTATTATAATCATGCAAATATATAAATATATAAATAAATATATTAAAACATATATACGTCAAGGGACGTGACAAAATCCCGGAATGGATGGCAGAGGTTTATCTGGAAACAGATATGGACGACACACTTCGTGCTTTGGTCATAGAGACATCTGAAGAGAACAGAAATGATACATATAATAGTAAGCGACAGTTTCGTTTGCTATTTTTATCATTTTTACTTGTGTGGTCAGGTTGCTTATTTTCTAGAGATTGAGATAATAGTTAGAAATAGTTTATCCATTGATTAAGAAGTTTAAAGATATAGTAGATGATCATGCCTGATATTTAAATATTTAAAAATAATTTAGGTATTAATTTTGAGTTTTTTTCCCGGCAAATCAAGAGTTGAAGAGTAAACCATTGCTAAAACCAAAGGTATTGAGCAATGTACCTGTTGCAAATGGATCGCTCGGGTTTACTGCAAGCAGAAAACTATGTCAGAAGCAAGAAAAATTGATTTCAAGGAATGAAGCTGCTAATAAAAAAATGACTACAGCTTTAACATCGCTTGAAAAAATCATGTAGAGAGCCACAACTATGATGTCCAACATGATTCAAATTTCCGAAAATAATTTGGAAGCTGAAAAGCTTAAATTAAGAAGAATTATGGTAAAGCGTTTAAATCAAAATAGCCTTGTTCAAAATAAAAAGATCGAATCTGTATCGCATAAGAGAAAATCAAACGATAGTACTGATTCTTGTAAAATTAGAGCTCTTGGTACTAAAGAGAATGATAAATGGAATAAATTTATTCAGTTTATTAATAAAGTAGAGGATGGTTCTACAAATCATCAAATTTGAATAAAAGGAGATTATAGGTTAACACAGAAACAAAACTTTGACATTTAGTTAGATTATTTAAAACATGATTTGCCGAGTCTCGCCTTGCTGGATGTAATTGATCCAAAAGTTCGAGGTCCAGAGAATCTTTCAGAAATAAAAACACTCAAGAGAAAAACTACTGTTAGAGGTTTAATTATCAGAGACTGAGAGGTGTAGAAAGAATGAGTCAAATGTAACTCATTCCTCCGTTAGAGAAAAACTGTCTCAAATTAAAATGAAAAAGGATGAACAGGTCAAAGATTTCTGTGAACGCTGTGACTCCATGAGTAGAAAATATGAGGCTTGCGAAAACACTGTACCGCTTACTGAACAAGAGATAAGATCAGCCGTTATCAAGCAGTATCATCGTATGTAGTAGAACTTCCCCTGTTGAAACCATATCATAAAAACTTATAGAATCTTCTAAACTTTAACAAAGTTTTATCAGGACTGAAATTGACCCAATAAATCTCCATCACTTTGTCTTAGAAATTTTTAACGTTAAAAATCTTTAAAAGTTTTTCAGAGAACTTTATGATAAAAAAAAATGTCGATGAACCAACATTCAAATAATTTTAGAATGTACCAGAGAAATCTATTAAAATAATAAAAAGATTTTATATGGTATAATATTTATATGATTTTATTGTCATTTACCACTTTGAATATTACTTGTTTTAATACGTATTTTTGGTAAATTTTAAATAAGATTAGCTTTAGGAATGAATAAGATTTTTATAATGAAAATTTCACGATATTTTAATTGTTTTGATCAATAAAAACTTTATTTAATTCTATCGGTTAAATCAAGTAAATGAAAAGTTAGATTGTATAAACTCTTACGCGCAATACGTTTGAATTTAAAAAAAAGAAGTACAATATTAAACTAGATTTTATTAAATTTATTTCACTTTTAGTTAAAAATGAGTTGCTTGTAAGTTAAAAATTCAAATATTTGGATGTAAATTAACTTTTTTGTGAAAAATTCATATTTTTTGTTAAAAATTAAACTAGGGATGAAAATATAACTATCTTGTTGGAAATTTGTTTATTGTTTGTGTATTATTTTCTTGAAAATTCATATTTTTTGCATTAAGTTAAACTATTTATTTGAAAACGTAACTATTTTGTTGAAAAGTCTCCTTTTTTAAACTATTTTTTATCCGCTAAAGTTCATTATTCCAATTTTGGTTGAAAAATTATGTCTTCCAAGGTTATGACTCAACTATTTATCCCTAAATTAAGATTTTTGTTTAAAATTTATATTGCTGGCTTAAAAATCAACTATCTATTTGAAACTATGTGGTTGGAAATTCTTTTGTTCTGAGGAAAATAATTGTTCCTTATCTGTAAAGTTTTATTTGTTGAAAATTGGTCTTTTTGGTCATAAAATTAACCTTGATATTGAAAAATTCAGGATTTTGCTTAAGAAATTACATATTTGGTCAAAAATGCGTCATTTTTTATTGAATGAAAGTGGTTGATAATCCGATTTTTTGTTCAAAAAAGTGTTTTAGCTGTAATTATATTTTAGTAAACAAATAATTTTTCTTATCTGGAAAGTTTCATTTAACTTTTTGTGAAAAAAGTGTGGCTTACAAGTGAAGAATTCAACTATTCAGACGTAAATTCACTTTTTTGTTAAAAATTCAGATTTTTGGATAAAAATTATACTCTTTTTGAAAATATAACTATCTTGTTGAAAATTTTTCATCGTTTGTGCAGTGTTTTCCTGAAAATTCATATTTTTTGCTTAAAGTTAAACTATTCATTGGGCAATGTAACTATTTTGTTGAAAATTCCATTTTTTGTTTGAAAATTAGTTTTTTATTCGAAAAAGTTAATTATTTCACTTTTGATTAAGTCAATTCATCTGAAAATGTTTTATTGGTCATACGGTTCAATAAAAATAATGGTGGATTCAGTTGCCCATGAATCTTGCTTTATTTTTTAATTTCTTTTTAAAAAAGCCAACATATATTTCGACCTTCTTGCAATCCTTCTTAAAAGTAATGCATAATCTAAATTAAATAATCTAGGCAGATTTAATAAACTGGCTTAAAATATAAAAAAACCTTCTGATGAAAGAATTTGTAGAATTTTTTTAAATTTACTTGTAGTGATATTAATTAACTCATCTAAAACATTTCAGTCTTTCGTTAATTTCTAAGAGCAAAAAACATAATTTTAGAGTGGACCAAAATTAGTTATTTTTATTATTGAAGGTTAAAATTTATGAACAACCATAATTTGAAAAGTGTCCTTTAAAACATTAAAATTGAAACCTTAAAATTCAGAAGCTTAAAAAGAGCAATTTTACTACATTAAGAAATAATAATAACAGAACCAAGATGTTTTGATTTAGAAGAACAAACATAGACTAACGAATACATGAGAGATAAATTCATTTTCCATAAGTAATTAATAAAGGCTGATATTAAAATGAAGACCCAAATGAAAAGTGCGCTAAATTAAGTTGTATTTAAAACTTGCAATACATTTTTTTCTAAAGTGTATATATAAATCTTTTATAAAATATTTTGATTAGATTGACATGTATGATGTGACATACCAGTATTTTGGTTGCCTAATTCACAATCCCGTTTATGTTCGAAAATGTGAGTTTTAAGTCTCCTACCAGTCTCATCAATATAAATTTTATTTCAACATTTTCAATTTATCAGCTATACTATAACGGATAAGTTTTCTTTGTTATCCTTCCTTCTTTTTATAAATTTTTCTATTGTGAAAGTTTCATTCTACTTCTTGCAAATGTAACTGTTTTGTTGGATATTATTATTTTTTGTTTGGAAACTTAATTTTTTTATGATTTTTTTTAAGTTTGTGATTCAACTATTTTGTAGAAAATTCATGTATTTTGTTGAAGATTCGTCCACTTGATTTCAACATTAATGTAATTTGTTGAAAATGCATCATCTTTGTTGAGGACTGAATTATTATGTCAATAATTCGTCATTTTTCATTGGACGTAAGTGGTTGATGTTTGTTTTCTTAAATTAGTTTTTAAGCTGAAAATTTAGCGATTGCAATTATGGTTGAAAAATTATCTTTTTAAACCAAAAATTCAACTGATTGGTAGTAAATTAACATTTTTTTTAGGAATGCATATTTTTTGTTGCAAATTAAACGATTTATCTCAAATTTAACGGTTTCCTTGCAATCTGGGTTATTTTCTATGGAATATTAGTTTCTGTTTATCTGAAAAGTTAAGTTCTCTATTTTTGGTTGAAAACTTATCCTTTTTAGTTAAAAATTCATTTTTTTGTTGAAATTTTTCCTTTTCGTTTGAAAATTTATCTTGTATGGTAGAAAAGTAAATTTTCACGGTTAAAAATTAATTTCTCTTGGCTAAAAATAATCTTTTCGGTTGAAAATTCGTCTTTTCGGCTTGAAAATTTAACTCTTTGGTTTAAAATGCAGCTGCTCAATTTGTTGTTCCAAAGGATTAGTATTTAATGTATCGATAAGGATTAAAATTTAATTCTTTTATCTGAACAGTGTTATGCGTTACAAAACATTTGCGAACGCACTCCTATGTGACACTATGTAATGTTAGAGTAGACCCTTAGAATGACACGTAATGGACAATCCATCGTAAATATCCGAGGTGTATTATTCTCCACGATATAAATTTTTATTCATTTTTTAATTTAACGAATAGTTAAGCTATAACAGGAAATATGGTGCTTAAATAATCAAAGATTCGGAAATGTCTTGCTTGCACAGTTTTTAAAATTTCTTGAGTTTTAATTTTGTTTGACATACCTGGAGGACAGAAAAATCTTCTTAATTTTTTGGTGACTTCAGTCATTTATTTTTCTTTATAAATAATTCCTAATTAATTGACTGCCGTTTTTAGACAATTTTCTAACAGGTTTGAAAGTAGAAAAAGAATTTTTCGGGTAATGAGAACTTTTTAGTTACAACAATGTACTAGAAAGAAATTGGGCAAGACTCAGGAGTCAAAATTAGAAATACAGAAAATGTTAAAAATTTTGATTTTGGTCTTTAGTGAAATTATCTTTATAACTTGTGATTTGAAGATTTATCTGAGCATATGTGAATTTTTTAAACATAGAAATACACTATAAAAAATCTACAAGACCGAGGAGTCGAAATGAGATTTACAGCAATTTTTCAAAATTTGGAACTTGGTATTTAATAAGATAAATTTTTTCACTTGTCATTTAAAATTTCTTGTGCGTGGCTGGAATTTTTGGTCTTAGAAATACACTAGAGAAAAATGTATGAAACTCAGGTGTAAAAATTAGAATTTCAATACTTTTTACATATTTGGAATTTGTTATTTAATAGAATTATCTTCTTCACTTGTCATTTTATAACATTCTTCAGAATATCCGGAATTTGTATGCATGAATGTATGTATGAAAAAAATCGATAAGGCTCAGGAATAAAAAATAAATAAAAAATTACTGTAATTCTAATTTCGACTTCCGGGACTTGTGCATTTTTTCTGGTGTATTTCTAATTAGAAGTCTGAAAACAATATTTATCGATCGAAAACTTCTACACATGCTCAGAAAAATGCTTCATCCACAAGTTATAACAATTGTTTCATTAAATACCCAAACAACATTTTTTTAATTTGCTGTATTTCCAATTACGAATCCTGGGTCTTGGCAATTTTTTTCCTAGTGGATTTTTGTCACTGGAAAGTTGTGAAGTATCCCAAAAAAATCTTCTTCTATTTACAAACTCATTATTATTTTTTCCAATAACAGGGGAGAATTAAATAAGAATTATTTCTCAGTGAAAATGATTTAAACCTGCCACAAATCTTGAAGACTTTCTGAACTGCAGTTATGTCAAAAAAAATTAAAATTCAAGAAAAGTTTAAAACTTTGCGAACAAGAAAATTCATCAATCTTTTTTTTCAAGCACGCTTAACCACACTGAGAAAACTATATCGCACAAATTACCATATATATATAGTTATTCCTGCGCTGTATATCGTAATTATCGCATTATAATAGCGCAAAATCGTGATATCGTACATTGCAAGTTTTTACATTATATACCGCATAATTGTGAAATCTATAACGTAAGAAATGGGGATTCCCATCCGTCAGTTACATTTTGCGCTTTTGCTAAATTGTATTAGGTAAGTTCTAATTCGTCTACAATAATGTGACTTATTTCGGAGGAAATATATCAGTAGGTACATCTTTTTTTGTGTTTTCTGTCGATATCATTGTGCGATATCTTTTTCTCCCTGCAGGATGCACTAAATTCCTAAAGTATTTATTATTTAACCTAACCTAATAAGGTATAGGAGAAGAATCGTTTATCTAGCTTACCGCAAGAAGCAATAGATATAAATGAATATTTTCGGATTTATGATAATTTTGAAAAATGCCAGTAAGATCGAAGATGATTTGAGAAATTAATGCAGATGACAATTCCGCCCTGGGTACCTGTATACCTCCCCCTTCAAGGCTTCCCCTCACTAATCCGATCTGCTGCCGTCAATCCTAGTCTACAGAAGTCCTCTGTACCTAATAAGGACTAAAATGCAGAGTATAACATTTTTTTAAATTTACCACTTGGAAATGCATAAATATAATATTCGGAATATTACTCAAATCCACTGCAGAAGCTTAAATATATTAGTAAGCTTAAATATATTATAATTGTGCGCTCCCAGTTAAAAATTATGAATAATCTTATTTCTAACCTTATTTGGAAACTCATTAACAAACACCATACATTTTGTTTTATTGCTCAAGCAGTTTTTCATGTAAGTTTACAAAACTACTATTTTGACACATAAAAAGCAGAATATAAAAGATTTTCATTAAGTCAGAGTTAAAAGAATTGTTTTTCAAATTTAACTTCACAAATTTTTAACAAGGATAAAAAATTAAATCTGTCTAATTATCGCCGAAAAAATGGTTAAAACTTAATTCGGTAAATTTTGAACAAAATTATTATTCTTCCTCTAAAAAATAATACGTTGTGTATCACCTGCTTCAGACGTTTTACTACTCGTACTTTTGTTTTCTTTTCATCAACTTAAGCCTCAATAAAAACAGACTAATTTTCAAATCAAAATAATTGAATTTTCAACTAAACAAGATAAATTACCAAGCATAATTGGAATAGTTAAATTTGCAGTTAAAAAATTTATTTTTAAATGAATAAGAACGAATTTTCAACAGGATAGTAATAGGTCCGACCAAATCAATGCATTTTTTACTGAAATTATAAGTCTTTAAAAACCAAAATATACTTAAAAAAATAATAATCTACCAAAGAGTTGCATTTTCACTCGAGAAGATAAATTTTTTACTCAAGAAGATTATTTTTTATCCAAATGCATGAATTTTCTCAAAAATATTTGAAAATAAGGATTTTCCAACCAGATATTTAAATTTTCAACTAAAGAAATCAGTTTGCAACTTAACATGGAAAAGTTAAGTTTTTGGTTAAAAAAATCGATTTTCATTAAAAAGTGAAAATATGTTTATTTAATTATAATTTTAGAAAAAGTTTAAGTCAGTTTAAGATATATATTTAGAAGTTTGGCAATATTACCAAATAATTCAAAATTTTTTAAATTTTCAAACATTTGAAACAAACTGTAAAATTTTGAAGATTTGAGCACAACATTTAAAAGCTTTCTAATCATTTTATAAGATTTTAGAAGAATAAGATGTTTAAATCAAATTTTCATGGGAGAACTAAAAAATTTTTTTTTTTCTAAATTAATTTAAAACACATTAACAACTTTTTTAAGGCAATTTTTTTCATTTTGCAGGGGGGGGGGTCTTTGCAAGTAAGATTCTTAATGTTAAGTGCAATAGAAATAAAACAATACTATTAACTTTCACTTCCAACCTACCCCTACCCTCCGCGCAGCGTCACGAATATGACAATTTGAATATTTACCACGACTTTTTAAACAATTTTTCAGTATTTAAATAATTGTAAATGATGAAAACAATAATTTATTTCTAAAACTGTAAAAAATAATCGTATTTTCTGATGTTAATGTAATAATTTGTCATTGTTAGGAGTAGTACATTTTTCGAAAAACACAATGTAATTATTTAAACAATTAATTATTGTTTATTTTCAGAATTTCTAAAAATCAAGCCAGATATGTACACTTTCTATCAAATCGGTATCCTTCTATTTATTTAACCAATTTTTGTTTACACGAGCAGTTATTATTCGATAACTAAAAAAATTAAAAGAAATAGAAGACATACAATTAATTACGATTTTATAAGTATTTTTAGAAAAGCAATTATTTAAAAACATTATATTTGTTTAAACCATTGAAAAGTAGTAAATGTATTCTTTCTATACTCTATACCAGCGATTCCCAAACTAGTGCCGCCGGCCGATGAGGCTGCCGCTGGCAGGGGGATGTCACCCCGGGCCGGGCAGCTAGGCAGGCTCCGAGGCAGGCTCCCCGCTGCGACCAGAAGGCTACTTTCCTCGACTTTCGTGTACCTACCACGAATGACCCTTTCATTGTTATGAAATTGCAATAACTGAAATTATAAATACTTAGCTCAATTAAATTTTAATTGGCTGAATGAATTTCGTAATATAATTTAAAGAAAATGAAAACAAAGTTTTTGAAAATCGGTTAATATCCGAACTAATAAATGAAATATTGACAAATCTTGTGAATGCAACAAAAGTGCGATAACTCTTGAAGTTATTATCCGATCTTCTTCTACCTTTTTAACGTTTATTTAATAATCTAACAAATCTAACGGAATTTATTAAAATTCTATTGATTAATATTTAACCAACTTTTCATTTTTCTCAACCGGCTCTAATTCTCTAACAACGAAAAGGTCAGCGAAGCAAGCAACCGAGCACGAACGACTAGCGTCCAGTGTCTCAGTTGGGTTCCAGTATTGTGAACAAATTTGAGGGTGGGGCCCCTGCCGCTCCCCAGAAAGTGTATAAAAAGTTTGGGAATCGCTGCTCTATACAGTCAGAAAAATAATTGTATTTGCTTTATTTTATTTCATTTTTTTACATATACGTGCATATACGTGCAAGCAATGACAAACAATTATATTCCAATCAGAAAATTCGACTTTTTTCATTTTTTAGAAATAAATAATTTTTAAATAATTTAAATTTTTGAAAACATTGGCTATTGTTTAAAAACTCATATCGAATATTCAAATCGTCAATTAGTAATTACTTGCATGAAAAAGACGGCGGAAATTGCTAAAAAGTAACAATAATAGGTGAAGATTTTTATTTTTTATTTTTGGGTTATACTTTTCTTTCTCCAGAAGTGGAAACTTACGGAGTGGGGATAGGGGAATCTTGCTCTGTAGCTAGAAAAGCATTTTTTGGACCACTATAATGTGCACTATACCTTATTCAAAATTAATCGATAAGTCAATAATCAATTAAACCTAAAATCAATTAATGATCAAAAAAAAATTATTGTACATAATAATATTCTCTTACAAGAATTCTAGAAACTTGCGGTTTTTTTTTAAGTTTCTACTTTTGGCCAACTTTTAAATTATAGTGAGTTAATAATGAATTTTTAAGTTAACAAATGTAAGTGCATAAAAATGTTTTTATTTTTTAGAAATGTTTGATGTATTACGTGGTTGGCAATTTTACATTTGGAATTTTCATTAATAACTATTAATAAAGTCTGCATTATTCTCATAGAAGACTTTGAAACAAATCAAATATTGATGAAAAACTATTACAATGTAATAGTAAATTATTTAAACAAATTTCTTTAAAATTGTCAGAAAACATTTCAGGCCCTCGAAAATTACACTTTAGTAGAAATATGAAATTATAAAAAACTGTTTACATAAATAATTATTTAATTATTATTAAAAACCATTTTTTCTCCTCATCAACGAAAAGTTGATTTTGAAAGGAAATTTTTTTTTACTTTCACAGAAAAGGTTCTAATGCTTACAGAAAATTGATAATATATTTTCATCAATTATTTAGCTACGATGTTTAAATTTATAAGCACAATTAAAAAATTAGATAATTACATTTTTTAAATTTGATTTTTTACTACAGTGTGAGTTTAGAAATAATTTTACTTTCATAGAAATAATTTTTAATTTTAACACAAAATTCCTCACATTTCAATTTAGAAAATTCAAATTGAACAAATTTGGTGAAATTACTTGCCACTTAGTTTTCTTGATACTCTGAAAAAATATTTCAATCAACTTTTTGTCAATGAAGAAAAGAACAATTTTTAAAGAATATTTGAATAATTATTGAACTACTAAGTTTCTTAAATTTTGTATTTTTTCTACAGTGCAAATTTAAAGCGAAAAAATTTCACTTTCACAGATACATTACGTGTTTTTTCATTGATTGTACTTAGTGAAAAGATTTTTTTTTAAGAATACTGCGAGCTATATTAAGTGCTATTCATAAAAATAACTGAAATTCAAATTTAAGAATAAAGAATTCATATAATTTCACAGCTAAGAAATTAAACAAAGAATAATACTTTCAATTGTAAAAATGCATAACTCACGGATTTCACAAAACTTATGAATAAGGACCACTATTATATGCGTCAATGTTTGATACAATTCAATTTTTTTTAAGTCACCTGACCCTAAAGCTAACAATGTAAATTAACAATTTTTAATTTTTTATAGGTCCAATACAATCCCCCAGCGATTTTCGAGCTATTATTATTTCAAATAATATTCTCTTTGAATAATTTTTGGAATTTTCAGTTATATCTGAAATTTTCGACAACTGTAACAGTAAAAAACATTATAAAAAAATGTAAACACCTCATTAACGCAGTGGGAATTTGAAGCTAAAGAAAATTTGCTATTTATATTGGAATTGTTAAGAATCTATGTATATTTTCTATTATATTCCCAAATTCGTCAAAATGACAGGGATATTGTCCACCTAATAGTATTTTTAATTGAGGAATAGGCGAGAAAATAGCCAGGAAACTCGAGAAATCACTTTTGAAAAGAAAACATCTTTCTCTACTCTCATACTCGTATCTTGCATCTTTTCGCGTAAGTTGTATTCATATAAGGTAATACCTCTAAAACTGTTATTTTTAGTTTATTCGAACTTGATTAATTGAAAATAATTTCAAAAGTACCTCCCCAACGCAAATTCGGAGGTGCACACTTTCCATTCAGAACTGCACACTTGTGCAGAGCTGCACGTTAGATTATGCTCTGCGTAAAGGGATTACCTTCACGGGGGACCCTTCATCGCCCTTTCAGTTGCAGTCCATAGTGACGGAGGCGTGTGCCGGCTTGAAGGCCACATTGCGACCTCAGGTAGCCCACCTGCCTTTTCAAGTGCCAAAATTTCTAACCTACGGTGACGTCGAAATTATACTCATCTCTTCTAATTCGGTCACCAGTAACACTTCTGTATGCACTAATGGGTCCTCGAAATTACTCTTTGTCAAAAGGTCAAAACTTCATTTTCATAATTCTCAGACTTTTTTTTTGAAATTTTTTTAATTCCTGACCATTAGCATTTAAATACCAAAATTTTAATCTTGTAATGTGTTTAACATCGGATATTTTAGGAACGAAATCAAACAATATTTCATATGCAAAATTACAATTTTCAAATTTCCTTATATTTATTTTAAACAGAAATTAATTTTCTGCCATAAAAGATGAGATTTAAATAAAATAATTGAACTTTCAACAAAATAAATAAATTTTTAAGAAATAATTACATTTTGATCATCAAACCATTAATTCTCAACAAAAAAACTGTAATAGTTAATATTTCGATCGAGAAGGATAAAATTTCATTTAAAAAAATGAATGTTACCACCAAAAAAAGGATTTTTCATCAAATAAAGGTTTTCAGTAGTGAAAGACAAGAAAGGTTTATCTAAATTGTTACATCTTCAAGGCAAGATGAATTTTATGCGCCGAAATTGAATTTGTAAACAGAAAACATGAATTTTCAACGATATAAAAATAATTTTCAATAAAATAGTTTTCTCTTGAACAAACAGATATATACTTCTATTTTTAAAAATGTCAACAAAGTAGTTTATTTTTCACCCAGGTAGCTGAATTTTTAATTCAAAATAGCAATTTTTAACAAAGTAGTTGAACTTTCAACCGAAGAGATCAAATTTCTACCAAAAATATGAAACTTTGACAAAAAATTATTTCTGAACAAAGTGATTCAAACAGAATAGTGAATTCTCAATAAAAGAAGATTAATTTCCAACCAGACAGATCTATTTTGAAATCAAAAAGATATATTTTCAAAGAATATATTTGAATTTTCATATAAAAAAAATGTTAGTCTGATTTTTCACATTAAAATATGAGTTAAGCCAAAAGTAAATTTTCTACGAAGAGACTTGAATTTTCAACCAAAAGGGATTACTTTTTAACAAAATTGTTGAATCTTCAAACAAAAAGTTCTATTTTGATCAAAAAACTGTATAAAAATTCTACTCGAACAGATAAATTTGCAAATCAATACAAAAGTTTGAAAAAAATTGCGTTTTTATTTGAAAAAATTTTTGGTTGACTAAAATATAAATTTTAAACTAGTCAATTTTCTACAAAATTATGGAATATTTAACTAACAGTTAAATTTTCAACCGAAAACATATGTGTTTTATATTTCAAATATAACACCCAAATTTTCAACAACAAAAATATTTGAATTTTCATTCAAAAAAGATTTTAATTTGATTTTTCAACATAAAAGTATGAGTTTTAAACAAAAAGTAATTTTTCCAAGAATGTACACAAATGCTGAACAAAACAGTTAAATTTTCAACTCAAAGTGGTTGACAGTTATTGAATATTTAACTAAGCCGTTGCATTTTTACCTAAGAAAGATGCAATTTCCACTAAAATATATGAATTTTTAAATTATAAGGACAAATCTTTAAAGCAAAAAAAAGCAGATGGATTATTACCCAAAAAGATTTTATTTCACTGATCTAACACCAAACTGTATATTTGAATCAAAAAGCTAATGTTCTACGAAATAAGGTAAACCGGCCATTACTGGGACAGTTAAGGAAAGCCAACTCAGATAAAAATAATTTTAATGATAGATAAAATTAGCACGTTTTGAATAAAAAGTTAGGAAAAGAAGTTTTTAGTCCACAGGAAGATTTCTTTTTCCATTCAAGTGATCTGTCCTCGATATAGACGGTGTACAAGGTTCAAATTGTTCTGAGCAAAGATTCTGAGGTAACAATGTAAAAATATGGCAATTTTGTTTAAAATTATTTGTTTATAACGCTGTACATTGAAACTGTTTGTCTTACAAAAAATTGTATGACGCAAAAAATTTGTATTTTATAGGTCAGTCATGCTAAAAATGATTTTATATTTTTCTTCTGAATGAAAAATATAAATGTTGAAAATAAAGGATTTAAACCAAAATTGACTCAGCTTTCGAAAACCTACACAAGATACTCGTAATAAGGGGACTTTTTTTGAACTTTTGAAAATTATTTATCTCGGGGACCTACTCGTGCATAAAGAAGTGTTGTGGCGACCGCAGAGCGACTGGATTATTCAAGTTATATGCAATCTCATATGAATTTGCGAGAAACAGCATTAATCAGAACATATTCATTAAGGTTTATTACTTTTTGGGTAAGATTGGTAAATGGCACTTGAATTATTTCCCAGGCTGTAGTATCTTTGAATAAATGATTCATAAAATTATTTTTAAACGCTGTTTACATTTTTTATCATCAATTACTTTTCGTAATTACTCACTAATTAGCCTTTTTTAATGCGAATTATAAAATAACATCAATGCTAGTATTAGTACACCAGGAAGGAAAAATTTAGTAATGCGTCTTTGAAAAATATAAATTTTTAATGGGCACGCTGCAACTCACTCACAAAGTGTCACTTAGGAGGAACTCAAAAATGTCCTGTAACACGTGACACTTTTCAGATGAAAAAATATCATTTAAGTCCTTGTCGATACACGAAACACCAATATTATCGATAAAAAAATGTATTAAATGCATTTTGAATAAAAATCTAATTTTCAACCCGAAAGGTTGAATCGTTTATTTTGATTTATTTATTTTCAACCGAATAGTACAATTTTTCACCAAATTCTTGAATTCGCAAGTTGAAGAACAAGATAAGTTTTCTACGAAAAAGTCAACTTATGACCAAATAGATAAATTTGAAAATAAAAAGATGAATTTTTACACACAAAATAAATTATTTTTACAAAGTAGTGGAACTTTACACCAAGGACTTGTTCCTTCAATACAATAACATGAGTCCATAACGCAACATATAACACTTAATATTTCAACCAAAAAAACATTTTAATTACAAAAAAACAAATTTACCCAAAAAAGACGAATTTTCAAGAAAACAGTTTGTTTCTGAAACAAGATAGATTCATTTTCCACCGCAAGCAATTGCATTTTCTACTAAGAGAATGAACTTTCATTTAAGATGATTAATCGTCTATAAAAAATAGGGAGTTCCATTAAAACACATGAATTTTCAAATTGCAAAGTTCGATTTGCATTATAACTAAAGAAAATTAATTCCCAGCAAGGAAAAAGAACTCCAGCTTAATATTTACATTTTCAAACAAAAAGTTTTTTTTTTAACACGTAGATTAATTTCACACCAGAAAACATGAACCATCAAAACAATAAATCAATTTTCGACAAATTACTTTAATGTTCTACTAAAAATCATTATTTTCAAAGAAACAGTTCAATTTTAATTAAAAAAGGTAGGCGAAAAATGTATTTGAAAATGAATATATTAAAGAAATTTTTTAAAAGCGAATCTATTTTTAAAATAACGGTTGAAGTTTCAACTAAATAGGAGATTTCTTAACCAAAAACATGCCTTTTCTACCAAGAAAATTGATTTTCAACTCAAAAATACGAATTTTTAAGCCCAAAAATCCAATTGTCTTTGAAGCAGTAGCATTTTTGAACCAAAAATATCATTTTGAAACTAAAACAGATAATTGTTCAACAATTTTTGAAATTTTCTGGCCAAAAACATGAATTTTGAAGTTATTATTTATACCTGTGCTGTTGAATGACAATTTGTCGCGCTATATCTATTTTTACAGAAATTGATTTATTTACTTAGTTGAATGACGTATTTATGACGTCGAAGTATTATCTCTCAAAAAATTATTTATTTTAATTAGTAATTTTTACATTTATTGCAAAGAAATGTGGTTCAACATGGTATGAAAAAATATGCCCGTGGCGCCGAGATTAGTTTGATCAATGAATTTCGATTTTAAAAGTATTGCTGGTAAAAATGTCAATTTTTGTTTAAGTATATATTTTGTACGATAAAGTTTCTGTATTTACAGCAGAATGTTTCAAAATAATTTACGCAAGAGTGTCTTTACAATGGCAAACACCAAAATTTAAAAAAATTGAAGCCCTGCTGTTTTCTGTAATGCTTGATCGATTTATAAAATTTTGTGAAAAAAAATATTAATCAAAGTTATACTAATTTTTGAATGGTAGAAACTCAAAATTTATTGTTCATTTTCTAACTTTCCTACAAGAAAATGCTATTAAAAAATTAGCTATTTCTATCTGATTGTACTTTTTTTGTTAAATGTTGTTCATTTTTTACCAGAATGTACATGTTTTAACATAAAAGTAAAGTTACGTTAATTTCTGAAAAGATACTAAAAAACATTTCCCTGCGTTTTACAAGAATTTCTACTTTAAATTTGTGTCTAATAATCTAATAATTTATTGAACGTTTCATCATTATTTTTAAAATACAACCGCTTTGTTAAAAATTTGTCTAATAAATTTATTTTTAAATCAATTTATCGATCTACTTTCTTGTTAAAAATTAAAATCTTTGGTTGAAAAGTAACCTTTTTTAGCAGAAAATTGAAGTGATAAATTAATCTTCTTCATAACAAAATAAACTTTTTGATTCAATTAAAAAATTTTTGTTTTAAATTTTAATATTTTTGGTTGAAATATGAAATGTTACATGTTGCATTAAGAGCTTATGTTCTTGTGTCGAAAAATCAACTGCTTGGTTTATAATTCAACTACTTTCTGCAAGAAAGCAGTTTATTTATTTTGTATGCAGAAAGATTCCCCGTTTTAGTTAAAATTTTAATAATTGTTCGTAAATAGAATTTTTTATAGAAGTTTCATCTTGTTTTATGCTGCAGAATTAAAAAATTTGGTGAAAAATGTTCACTATTCGTTCTTTTGAAATATTCTAAAAAATTTCAATAAGATTCAGAATTCAGATTATAAATTCGAATTTAAAAAATTGCTCAAAGACTTTAATGATAATATTTAGAAAATATTTTTAAAAAATCAAGAAATATTTGAAAAAGATTTTAATGATTTCGCAAAGATTTTGGATAGAAAGGATAGATAGGATAGGAAGACATTTGCAAAGGCTTTGTAGCACATAAATTAAAAGAGCAGTTCCTGACTCGTGTCCATCTAGTACCTGGTATGTGAAATGAATAAAAATAATTAAAAAGTTAAAAATAGTAATTGTTGTAAATAGTTTTTGTAGCAAAATATTTCAATTTTTCGTATTTTCAATGTCGGATTTTCTTGCCTTACTTGATTGTCAAAAATTTGAAATTTATTTATCTAATTTGTTCATAAAAATATAAATTGTTGTCTTTTACCAAATATTATGAAACATATTTATAAAAGAATGAAAGGAAACAAAAGTACAGAATTTTTCAACATGAGAAATAGTAGGGGGCAAAATGGTATATGATGCAGACGGAATACTAGAAGCTTTCAGAGACTATTTTAGGAAACAATTCGGAGATGAAGATATAAGCCACCACAACTGCGATGTTGAACACGAAGCGATAGAAAACTCAATTGAGAAAGTCTGTGTCACTGAGGTTAGGGATGTAGTTAAGAACTTGGAAAACGGTAAGGCTACCGGGCTAGACGGTATTAACGCCGAAATGCTTAAACACGGTGGCGAGTGCATACCATATAGACTTTGCGAATTTATAAATTTATGTTTCGAGACAGGAGACGTCCCAGACGATTGGTAAAAAGCAATTATCGTACCAATATACAAGATAAAGGGAGATAAAAGCGACTGTAATAATTACAGAGGAATTAGCTTATTTAGTACCGTAAGTAAAATATACTCAAAAATATTTATCCGTAGGGTAATAAAAATAACAGAAGCAAAGATTTGGGAAGTCCAAAGTTGGTTTATGCCAGGAAGGTCATGTACGGATCAAATATTTAGCTTAAGGCAAATAACATAAAAACGTTTGAGAGTAGGAAAAAAGTTTTCTGTGCATTTGTTGACCTAGAAAAAGCTTTTGACGCGGGAGTTCGAAGTAAACTTTGGGAAGTCGGAGTCAATGGATGGCTCCTACAAGCTATAAAAAACAATATATACGGGTAGAAAAGCGAGTGTAAGGATGAAGGGGAAATTGAGTGACTGTTTCGATATTATTCAAAGAGTTAGGCAAGGATGCGCTATGTCTTCATCGTTATTTATATTATTTATGGACTAGTGTTTAAGAATGGCTCTTTTCGACGAAGAGGGTGTGGATCTCGAAACAGTAAGGGTACGTGGGTTAGCGTTCGCAGATTATAAGGTTGTTATGGCAGAGTCAATCGAAGAATTACAAAGAATGTTGAATAAACTATATGCGAGCATGAAGAGCATGGGCCTCAAAATTAACGCAAATAAAACAAAAACTATGGTGTTCGAAGAAAAGAGTGAGAAAACACTATGCAATATTTTATAAGGAATTAGATAGACGCATAAACGAAGGTAAGAAGGTTATTGGTAGAGCAGGTCCCCTTATCATAAGTAAAATAAATCAAATAAAGCTAAAATGGCAATACATAATTCTATATTTGTACCGACTGTACTATATGGTAGCGAGGCATGGACTTATCAAGAAAAAGATAAGAGTAAAATTAACGCAATTGACATCAGATTTATGCGCATAATATGGGGGAAAACTCTGATGGACAAAGCGAGTAACGAGATAATTCTAAAAGAATGTGGTGCAGAAGAGACGCTAGTAGACACATGGGAAAGAAATCGGTTGAGATGGTTCGGGCATGTTGAGAGAATGCCAAATGAACGACTAATGAAACAAGTGTATTAAGGTAAAGTAAATGGCAGCGTGCCCAGAGGCAGACCGCGGAAAGAATGATTAGATTGTGTGAATGAGACCCTAGTTAGAAGAAACATAAGGAGTCACAGAAACACGAGAGCCTGCATGAAAAAATGCAGTGGCATAAAAGAAACTAGAGAAGTATGCCAGGACAGGAAAGTATGGCGGCAAATAGTTAATAAAAAGAGTGTCAGTAGAGTGAATGACGCCTGAAACAAAAGACCTTGGCCACTAATGGACCCAAGTAAGGAACCTGACATAACGACTTTGTGAGGATCTTCACTTGGGGTGATTGCTCGAGAGATTGATCAGCAACCTGGGTTGGAGCAGTGTTGCGGAACGAACGTGTCATTTACATAAACAACACGAGAGTTCTGGATCAATCGGAAAATTCTCTATCCCTACCACACACTCTTCCTTTCCCCCACCGAGTGAGTCACGGCTACCTCGAAAAGAAAATGGCTTAATGGTGTAATAATAATAATATATTATTTTTAGAAATTCATGTATTTTGTTGAAAACTTGCCTTTTTGGTTAAAAATTAATTATTTTTTGGGTAAAAAATTACTCTGTTGGCTTATATATTTTTTTCTAATTGATAATTAAATGTTTTGTCTGAAAATTTAAATATCCTATTTAGAATTGAATTTGTTTCCTTTTTACTTGAAAGTAGCTGAATTTTTAACGGAAAAAAATGTATTCTCAACAACAAATGTAATAGCTGATTTTTCAAGCAAGAAATTTTTTTGATTTAAACAAAAAGAAGCTAAATAGACTTAAAAAGGACCAATTTTTAATAAAAAAAAGGTAAATCCTCACTCAAACCATATGAATATGAAAATTCTAGTGCAGAAATGTGGTCATGGCTCAAACGGGCCCAAACTTGGCAAAAGTAAAACTTAATCCAATTTTGTCTAAAGTTACCATTGTTCAATTTGGATGTATTTTTCCAATTTTTTTTTGTTTGTTTTAAGCTTTTTTTAAGTATTGTGTAAAAAATAAGTTTTCAAACAAAAAAATATAAAAAAATTCCTCAAAAATCTGAAGAAAATCCTTGATTAGCTTCAAAATGTTTTTTTTAAATCTTCAAAAATATAAATTTTCATTAAAATTGGGTTAGACTTCTATGGAATGTTAAACTAGTTTTGATTTTTGTTTAATTTTTAAATCTTTTTTAGAATGGTATGGATTTTCAATGAAAATTTTAGTTAATCTTGAAAAATAAAAAATGCCTTTAAATTTTATAATTTTTTTTTTTTTGATTTTGGAAATCTTTTATAATGTTCTTATATAATATCTTATAATGAATTATCTAAAAAGAACAGTTTTAATTTTCATAGGAATCTTAAAACAATTTTCGTATATGATTTTATTGCTAATTGTTTCGAATTTAGTCATTTTTTAAATTAATTTCGAAATTCTTTCAAAACTTCTGGATATCGTTAAAACTGTTTCCAAATTTTCCCACAATTATTAATGAAACTAAAAAATTTTTTTTTAAATTTCTGAAAATCTTTGAGATTTTTTTAGAATTTCGGAAACCTGCTTAAATCTTTGTAAATATACTTTTAGGCTTGGTGACGGGATTTATACAAAATAATCCAATTTTCTGCCCGGACATATTAATTTTTACTAAAAATTTAAATTTTTAATTCAAAAAAATAGTTTAATTATCAACCAAATAGTTAAATACAAATATTTATACAAATATTTATATAAATTTTCTATCAACAAGTATAATCTTTCACAAAAAAACAAGACTTAGTAATATACGGCAAGTTACATATGCGGCATGTTACAACTGCGGCATGTCTACCCAGTGGGTGAGAGATGCCGTAAAAATATCAATTTCTCAGTGAGAAATGCTACACGGAAAAATGAGCCGCTAGATAAAGATGTCGCAGTTGTGACATTTCGCAGATTTGACATACTGCAGGTGAGACTTACTGCATATGGCATGATACGTCCTCCATCTCTTGCCAACTCCGTAATCTTTCAAGATCGCATACAAGTATTGGAGCCTATATTGAACTTTAATTATACATTTTCGTGAGAATTTTGACTTTCAATTTTGGCTTTGTTCCTAAAAAATCTTTTTTTTTAAATTATTGCTCAAAAAAATATTTGTGTAGCTAAAATGTTTTCTAAAAACAATGTTGTATTTTTTACTGCAGTGCGATTGTTTTCAGAAAATGTATGCAGCTAAACAATTTTTAAAGAATGTTTGCAGAAATCTTCAACTACAAGCTTTTTGACATTTTCTTATTCTGGCTATAGTGTGATTGTTTAAAAATCTTCAAAGAATATTTGAATCATTACTTAATTATAATACTTTTACTAATATTAAAGTTTTACTTAAGTGTAACTTTATGCAAAAAGTCTTACTTTTACATAAATTTTTATATCATTTTGTTAATTATATCAACGTTTTATATCATCTTTCAACTGCGATGATAACCAAAGAAATAAAAGTTCTAATTGTAAGTTAGGTACTTACTAAAAGTTATGTGATTTTTACAGATTTATAAAAATATAAACTTACATTTTATAATATACCTGGCGCAGAAGCCAGAAACGAAAATCAACATCCTGAAAGAAATTCACAATATTTTTTCGATACAATTTATATTGTTAATGTAACCGTTAAATAATAATCTGAAAATAAAAATCTGAACAATCGTATGCTTTTTGTTATGAAAAGAACCAATCATCTGAAAAAAATTTTGTTTTTATTCTATGCATAACATAACAAACAAATTTTTCAAATTGTGTATCCGTTTTAACATTAATTTATTTTTGTTTAAAATAACCATTTTGTGGCGAAAAAGCTTAATAGAACCTAAATTCCTCTAAAACTGTAAACGTTGTTGGAAATTCAATGATTTTTTTGAAATAATAGATTTCAGGTGAAAAACTTTAACATAGTGTTAAATTGTTTTAAAATTGTAAATCTTCTTTAAAAAATATATATCAATATTTTCCGTCAAAAGAAGTACCTTAAGGCCTACAACTGAACAACATTAATCTTATTTGAAATATAAGGACTTTTTTTACTAAAAATACCGATTTCCACTATTACAACCTAAAGTGGCGAGACAATTGTGAATCTTTTTTTAAATGTTAGAGATATCATTTATTTTAAATATAAAGGTTGTATTCAAATACAATGATTTCTGTGAAAAATTGCCGATTTCATATGAAACACATCAACATAACCTAAAGTTGTTGCCAAATAATACACATTCTTTAAGGTTTAATACTTTTTTAAATAAAAATATAAATATAATAAAAGAAATTTTGAGAATTTAATGAATTCAGAGTATTTAGGGAATTCATTGAATTTAAGGAATTTATAGAATTCAAGGAATTCAGTGAATTACAGGAATTTAGAGAGCTTAAGAAATTTAGAAAATTTAAGGGATTCCAAGTATTTAAGCAATTCAGAGAAACATTAAAATAAAATTCGAGGTATTCAGAAACGTAAAGGCATTCCGTGTATTCAAGGGGTTTAGAGAATTCAAGGGATTAAGAGAATTCAAGGAATTTAAGGAATGAAGGGTATTCAAGGAATCCAGAGAAACATTAAATTAAGAGAATTGGAGGTATTCAGCAACTACAAGGCATTCCGTGAATTCAAGGGGTTCAGAGAATTCAAGGAATTCATAGAGTTTATGGAATTCATATAATTAAAGGAATTCAGGGAATTCAACGTATTTTCGAATTCAAGAAATAGAGAGCATTCGAGGCAGTCAGCAAATGCAAGGCATTAATTTAATCTAAAGCATTCATATGATTCAAGATATTCAACGTATTCAATGATTTCAGTAAATTCAAGGAATTTAGAATTATCCCGATTAAAGGGCTGTTGGTGAAAAAATTATTATTTCACTACAATATAATAACATAATATCAATCTAAACAAAGCGAACACTGCCTTTTAAATGATTCATTTCAATAAAAATTTTACATAAGTAATTATTCAAAAACTTTGAATGGTGACTTCACCTCGTAAATATGAATTTGTGCACATATAAAAAAAAACCGTGAAACATACTTCGAAGCGAATCAAATCTGAGGCAGACATGTGGGTAAACTTCCTTGTAAATATTATGCAACAAAATATTAATTGCAAAGTACATAAAAATGCTTGTAATAATGTACCCGACAAAGATTTTTAAATACATTTTAAGAAGCATATTAGACATCGTAAAACTTGGTGAAATAGAATGTAATACGAAACATGTTTTTAATAAGAAAATGCTGCGTATGGAGATTGATGGTCCAATAAAATCTCACCATGATGTATAATGTATACTGTGTTTGTATATTAATTGAAAAATGTATGTAGACCACTTTATAAAAATTTGTCTTCATATATTTGTTTGGAATATTTCATTTCAAATGACTTGAACAACATTGAATCTAAAAATTTTTATATCTTTACTTGGCAAACTTTTCGCATGGCAGATGTTTTTAGTTGATTCACTTTATTTTTTAAACAGCAGTGTTTTACTCCTCAAATCATCAAAAAATTGATTGATAAATTTGTAATATTATCAAAAACCAGCAAGCTTCAGACATTTAAAATCCATATTTTGTTAAACAACCGATCGTTATACAGGCGACAACATAAATATTAACCACAATAACAACGATTAAAAGTTCTCATGTATCCGAAAAATTACCTGATGTAAATTTTCAAGCCAATTATCGACAACTTGATATCCACAAGATATCTGCACGATATCTGATTCCATAAAAATTGCAGAGGCGCGTTTTATGTTACGTATCTAAGGTGAATGGAATTCAAAGTACCCAAATTCTCAGATATGTCCTTCTGTAATTTTGCCGACGATATCTTGAATGCATTTGATTAATTGAGGCTAATTATTGTAACAAGCCTCTTACGTTACACTTTGCGAATATTATGAATAAGAAATGCGGACGGAAATTAACTTTTTACTTTCAGATTTAACTTCACTTTTCCATAAAAGAATATAGTATCAAAGGTGAAAATTAAAATATCGTAAATATTTGCCTACCCTGTTTTTTTTTGGAAAAGATTGTTTCAAACATTTGTAGGTTTATGTTTGAACTATTTATCAACTAATGCTATAATTTTACAATTTCTAGTTCATCAAATGAAAATTTTTATTTGAGAATTTTGAAAAAACCCGTAATTTATAAGGTTTATATTATTAAACAATTTGTAGCGCTTAATAAATAGAAAATAATATGAATTTTCTAAAAAGATTATTATTACAAATCGGTTGAACATTTTGAAAATTATCATTATTTTTAAACAGCAACTGAATTGAATAGTATTTTTTTGTCAATTTTACATTTTTAAAATAAATTTACTTGGCAAAAAATGTAGAACACTATGGCCTTTGAAAGATGTACGCTGTTTCCAATTCTGAAAATTTGTGTTTTGTAGAATTCATTTGCACTGTTGATAGATTATTGCAAAATTAGATTGCAAAATGCACGTTGAAATTCATTTTTCTTATGGTTTAAAAATAAAAAACTACTATTTTCATGTTAAAAACTAACAAAATATGCCTTTTTGAATGGCTAAAAAAATGATTTTTAGAAAATAGAAATGTAATCAGGGGCATAAAATCCGATGATAATTTTAGAATTTTACAGATTTTTCTCCTACTGCAGTAAGAACTAAATAAAGTCAAACGATATAGGAAATCGAAGTTTGACTTGTAGGCTAAGAAATCGTAGCATTTAAAACGCGATACATGTTTGGTGGTGTTAGCGTAGAAAATGTTACCAAGAGAACTACGATCAATAAATTTTGGTTTCAGCTTTACGTATCAATTACAATTTTTTGTATGTTCTGCGCAATTTTGATCAACATCACTAGAGTTTAGGACAAGTTTCAAATAAAATATGTGATTTTTAAATTTCTGTGTTGTAAAATATTAAGAAGACAAATGTGAGGTAGACACTCTGTTAAAATTTCGCATATATCAGGGTTGAGTTTAACTCTTGTATTATAATTTTATGCATAGCAATTATTTTCTAACTTGATTTTTGTTATAGAATAAAATTTTTTTTTTTTAATTTTTTCACAAAATGAATGCCATACATAGGCAGCAGGGGAATACACAACTTACTTTTTACTTGTTTTAAATCAACAATAGTTTTCAATTTGTCATTGCTTCCTGAGGAAAATATCAAATGTTTTTTACCAAACTCCAAAACGAATACTAATTATGTTTATTAGCATGTTCGAAATTTGTTTTTATCACATTTACATGTATATCGCCCGCTATCTAGTTTAAATCTACAAAAAAATGATTGCGTTTAAAAAAATGATATTTACAGGTGTGCTTTTTTTGTAGAATACATAATTTTTTCAATTTTTCAGTTAGAGGCAATAATACATTGAATCTAAGAAACATAAATGTTGGAAACATTTATTATTATTCATAAAATTCTTCTCTTAGAATAATGCTCGAAAGTTTCGTTTTTTTTTTTAATTTACCACGTTTTTCACTTGCTAATAAGAGTCAGCTTTTCTTTAACTTCACAGTTATAATGAGATCATAAATAAACACCAAGAGGAAGTGTTTTAAAAATGGTATTCCTTTTTTTTAATGAAGTATTTTAAATTTTTTACTAATGTTTCAAATATATTAATTGGAGAGAATATTCTTTTAAAGGAAAAGTTACATTCAATATGACCCATGTACACAATTCAAAGAATATTTAAAATAATTAATTCTGCATCGATGAAATCTTTTAACAAAAAAGAAAGATATTTTCACAAAATTATCAGCTCTGATTTTTAAAATTATTTGTTCAGAACATAAAGAGTTAATTAGTTGATCAACTTAAATTAATGAGTAACTGATTTTACTGAATCAACAGATAACGGTGATATCTGAGAGGCATGAATGCAGGTATGGTCAGAGCATTACGAACATACCTCCGAGATATGGCAACACCGCCTGAGGCGAGAAGGTACAGACTGTATAAACTGCTATATACAGCGGTGATGTGACTTGGTACTGCGTTTATCTGCAAATATATATGCAATTTCAAAATGGGAAATTGTTACCCCTCTTTTAAGTAAACCTTAAGAAATATATGCCCCCCCCCCCCTTAGGGAATATATGCACACCAATTTTCAATATTATTGTGAAGAATAGGTGAGTTGACAACGTAGAGTGTACTGCACGGAGGCGACAACGTACAGCCTATACATACATACATACACACATATATAAGAGTATATGTATGTGTGTATATATATATATATATTAAAAATTTGTCATAAGGACAACCGCAGGATTTCACCGGGAGCGGGTACTAATCTGAAAAATTGCACCCGCTCAGTCTGTAATGGAATCAATACGGCGATCTGGCAAATGTTTCGTGCACCTTTGCAACTTTCTTGTAAGGTCTCTATACCTCTCTTTCTTTTCATTCTCCTTGGCTTTGATGTTTTTCTCAGTTGGTGCCGAAAATTCGATAACGAACATGGTTCGCTTCTCGAAGTCAAGAAGAACCATGTGTGGCATCGAGTGCGCAAAAGAAACAATTGTCGAGAATATAAAGTTCCAGTATATGCAGTATTTTTCATTCTTGAGAATTGACTCGATTTCCCTAGGAGCATTTAGAGGAGTGATATTAAGGTTAATGCCGTAAGAGTGACAGAGATAGTAATAAAGCACTCTCAGTTCCGCATTGTCCCTTTGGATGTAGGTCTTTCCCGTATAAGTTGGACAACTAGATAGTATGTGAGCTAAATGCTTGGGGTGCGACGGTATGTTAAGGTGGGAATGACACCGTCTTGGCATGCCAAAATGAAACCCTCCGTACCAGGTTTCAATCCGGGCGATTTGAGGATAGCAAACTAATACTGAAGTCAAGTGCGGGTGTTTCAGCAGCTTCCTCCGCTGCTTTGTACAGAAACACCCCTTTGCCCGCTTCTTCGTGATTCCTGACCGTTTTAAGAAGAGGGTCTCTTCCATTTGCGACTCTATGTGCTATACCCAGAATAATCCTGTTGTGAAGACATTCAAGACTCAATATTCCGCGACCACGTTGAGAGGGTGAGATGAAGATTCGTCGAACAGAAGTCTTTAGATGCATGTTTTTGTATATGTCCAGAACCTTTCGTGTCCGGATATCAAGCGATCTGAGCTCGTTCTTCGTCCACGGTACCACTCCAAATGAATAGTGTAATACCGGAACGGCAAGCATGTTCGTTGCAGATAATTTGTTCCTCACCGACAGTTCGGAAGACCATTCCTGCCGGATGAAATGTTTTAATCTGCTTCGGAGAGTATTCTTTATAGATGTCACATCCTGAATGCGGCTCTGTGGCAAGCCCAGGTATGTATAAGTCTCTCCAGCGCAAAGGTGTCGTATAGGGCTTTTATTGACGAGCTCAGGGTCGTCAGGGATGCCATTAAGTTTTGCTTGTATACATGAGTGACCTTGTATTTTCGATCTACAGGTTTGCCGCAAAAGTACCCGTCGGAATGTCGAAATGCTAGAGATAGTGGCAATAATGTAAGGCAAAATAGGAGTGGCCTCATGCTGTCGCCCTGAAAGACACCTCTCTGAAAGGTGACCTTGTTAGTTGTCACACGATTTTTTCCAGATGAGATAGTAAATCTGGTTTTCCAAAGCGGTATCAATCTCTCTATGCACCTCACGATTTGCGAATGAACCTTTAAGCTTTCCAAAAGACAGATGATTTCCAAAAGAAAAATGAGGTGAAAATAAGGGACAAATGCTGATGGATTGAAGGAAACTTCTGCCACCAGAAGGTTTTGATACAATCTGGTTCTGGTGCCGAATAGTTCTTCATCCCTCTTAATACTTTTTTCATCACCTCGGTAGTGATGGGTGTGCATTCTTGATGAGGTGTTATGAGGGTATCACACAGCTCCTTCAAGCCATTTATATTTTCTGAGTCTTCGTCCAGTCTATGCTGCACTTCGTAGAATTCTCTGACTCACCTCTCTCACCGCTCTAGACTTCTCTTAGCGTCAGATAGTATCAGTATTCTCTCAACAATATGCTGCCTGATGGTCAGCAGTTTTTAAGAGAAGGAGGCACGAACGCTGGCATGACTCGAGAGGCTGGAAACTGCCTAATCAAAGGTGGCAGAACCAGCAACCGATGGCATGGGGCATAGACAGCTCAAGCAAGTGGCAGGGGCTAAGCCCCAAATCAAGTACGTCCTACCTGAATTCAATGGTGAGGGCAGTCCTATGAGATAGCTCTGTCAACTCCAACAATATGTGGTATGCCGACGACCATGCGACGCGGAATATCTCATAGAGAAATCTCTCTCTGGACCCCCCCCCCTCCCCAGCGACTGGTGGCTCATCTTTAAAGTTGAGGTATCGGATCTAAATAGTTTCATATGCAAATTCCAACAAAGATACTGGAATGAACATACGTGTAATGAGATAAGAAAAAAGCTCGAGTTTGGCTACTTTCAACAAGCCAAGGATCAATCCCGAGACGAATATGCCACTAGCATTTTGACATACGTGAGCGAGTTGAGGCCACCTATGGAATCTCGAGAAATAATACGCAAGCTAGCCCGTCACTACAATGACGAGATTAAATATACGATCATCGGTCGAGGCATCAATAGATGTGATCAACTCATTGAGCTATTAGAAGAGTTCGATAAAATTGGGAACTCAAACAATGGCTACACAGAGTCAAGCGAGTGGAGAAACAGGAACAACGCGACTCGAGACTCGAGACTGAAGAAAATAACATGACAAACTCGAATGCATGGAGACCTCCCAACATTGGCAGCAGCAACCCCCAAAGACCATATTGCACTGGATAAGGAGGCGCGTATCCAACACCCCCACTCAACAACGATCGAAATCGCGCCATAGAGAACACCAGTACTCGGCCCTTCACAGGTCTGGGGGCAGCGGGATCCACAGGAAGGCAATTCATGGCGACAGGCACAAAATCAAACTCCATATCGAGTGCAAAATATGGAGATTGAAAGCCCAAATTATCACGAATCTGAAATATATGACAATGGCGAACAGGCGAAGGACTCGGGAAACGAAATAGAGCCACGCCAATAAAATAAGATAAGAACGATGGAAAAATTGACGTGGCGCCTACCATCACCTATATGACACACATGCTCACGAATACGCGTGAAGAACTCACAGAGGATCCTGCAAAATTTTAGTGAAAAATAAGTCTAAATGCTATACTACTAACATTTTGATAGCCGAAATTTCGACAAAAGCACTCATTGACACGTGTGCTGAGGTCACGTGTCTCTCGGAGGAGTTCGTAAATGGAAACAAGGAACGTTTTAATAAATTTCCTTGTCTACCATTGGCAGGTGTCGCAGTAGCTGGATCCCTGGGGGGGGGGGGGGGGGGCAAGGCAGTGCGGCTAAGCCGACAAAGATACACGGACTGTTTAACTACCTAATACGATTATCCAATTAGCGTTCTTGTAGTACCACGCCTCTCACGCACTTGCATTATAGGAATTGACGTATTAGACGAATACAAAGCAACCATTGATTTAAACACGAAGGCTCTGCCCTTCTCTTATTTAAATAGCCAACCAGCTACTAGAATCCAACAGGAAGAAACAAGCAATCAAGAAGGTGGGGATCATAATCTCAGCGTCATTGAATCTTCAATGGAAGAAAATCATGTACAAAATGGCAAACAACCAATAGAAAATGAACTGAGTAATGAACTCCTGATAGAAATCACGCTTGACGAAATCCGAGATTAGGTAGAAGAGAGTCAGGGAATCTCCACACAGCAAAAGAAGAAACTCGGCAAAATATTGTGGAAACACCGACTAGTGTTTCGTCGAGAACCAGGACTACTGTAAAATTTAAACACATATTGCATATCAGAGAAGAGAAGCCGTTCGTGGGACGCATCTACCCAATTCCCATGGCACACAGAGAAAAGGTGGACGCCGAAGTTCAACGCATTATAAAACTTGGCATCATACAGCGTTCGAACAGTCCTTACATTAACTTTGTAGTGCCATTTATCAAAAAGGACGGAACGATTCGACTATGTCTCGACGCTCGACGTTTAAATGAAATACTGATAGAAGATTGGGAATGCCTGGAGCCGGCAGAAGTGCTGTTTCAGAAAGGTAAGGGGATGCATATAATGTCAAATTTAGATATGACAAGTAGCTTTTGGCAGGACTCCTTACATCCGGATTCCAGGAAATATACAGCCTTTCAATATCGAGGTCGCAGCTGCAAGTTTCGTGTGGTACCTTTTGGGCTAAAAACGAGCACGGATGCTCACGTACGTGGACTGGATCACGCACTGCAAAGACTCGGCAATCAGATTATTTCGTTCGTCGATGATACACTCATCACCTCCGAGAATCATGAGATAAATCTCGAATATCTAAATTAAATCTTTGAAAGACTAGAAAGAAATAACTTGACTTTAAATCCAAGAAAGTCACATTTCTTTAAAAAAGAGACAACATTTTTAGGCTTCATACTTACAACCGAAGAAGTGAAACCCGATCCCGAGAAAATAATAAACATTCATGATTTCCCAGCACCAAGAAACATCAAGCAGCTAAGGGGCTTCCTAGAACTTGTAAATTTGTATTCATAGTTTAGCAAGGAACACGCTGCGGAAACAGTACCTCTTCTAAGATTAATAAAAAGGGAGTTCCTTGGAAGTGGGACAAAGAAGCGCAAGAGAGCTTTGAAAAAATAAAAGCACTTTTCTGCACATCTACCATGTTATATTTTCCAGACCCAAAAAAACGATATTACTTGGAAACGGACACAAGTAGCTACGCACCGGGAGCCGTATTATACCAACTAAATAACAAAGAAGAAAAAGAAATCATCACTTTAGCCAGCCGCACACGGAAAGGCCCTGAAATCACTTATTTCACGACAGAAGAGGAACTCCTAGCTGTGGTATGGGCACTGCAAAAATTTAGAACATACTTCCATGGTGCTAATATTATTAATCGCATCGACCATCGAGCACTAACTTTTCTGAAAACGTTCAAATTTGTGAACGCTCGACTGACACGCTGGATATTGGCTATACAAGACTACAAGATAAAAATCGAACATCTACCTGGACAAGACAATATAATGGCTAACGTGCTAAGTCGGATACACGACGGAGAGAGCTATCGCAAGAACCGAGGTGAAACACGAGTCGTCATAAACGCGCTGAGTTACCAATGGACTGATGAGATTGCACAATTGATAAGGAGCATCCCTTTACAACAAAAGGAGGAAACGAAAATTGTGCAACTCATACGTGACGTACAAGGAGATTTATCTCTTGAGTCGAATTTTAATGACTTCAACACGTGCGGTTTATAACTTCGAGCGTATACCTGCCCTAAAAAAAGGGTAATTCTAACAGTCATAAAAGCTAATCTTTGTTAATGATTAAACAATCTTGTATATTTTTATACAATA
>NC_046659.1:34985151-34991527 GCF_010883055.1 Belonocnema kinseyi
TCAAATTTTTTCATAAGGACAACCGCAGGATTTCGCCGGGAGCGGGTGCAAATCTGGAAAATTGCACCCGCTCCCAGCGAAATCGCGGTAAAATTTCCGCCACAACCACGTCTCACGACCGTGAGATAGCTGGTTACAATCTGTAAAGGAATCAATAGGATGATCCAACAAAAGCCTCGCGCACCCTAAGAACACGAAGCGACTCAAGGACTACCGCCTTCTGCATTTTTCCCGCAAGTGTTACAGCTATTGTTGACACGCAGGGATGCTTTTTAGGCCATTAGCAAGTGACAGCTTAGTACCTCCAAGAGCGCCGATGATAAGGACCTTAGTTTAACAGAATATTCCGGGTACAATCGTTGCAACTCCCTTATAAGGTCTCGATAGCTCTCTTTCTTTTCTTTCTCCTTGGTTATGATGTTTTTGTCAGCTGGTGCCGAAAATTCGATAACGAACGTGGTTCGCCTTTTGAAGTCAAGAAGGACCATGTCAGGCCTCGAGTGAGCAACAGAAACAATTGTCGAGAATATAAAGTTTCAGTATATGCGGCACTTCCCATTCTCGACAATTGACTCAATTTCCCTAGGAGCATTTAGAGGAGCGAAATTAAGGTTAATACTGTGAGAGTGGCAGATATATAAATATATATATTAAATCAACTTATGTACGGATTGTTATTTGTATTATACTTGTTTGGCGATGATACCGAAAATCTTGTTTGTTTTTACGTCGTGGCCATAAAAGTTAGACAAAGGCCTATGTCTCGACTCAGTTTTGAGACGCAGCCCGACATCGATGTCTTGGAGACGAACTCAAGACATAACCAAGTCGAACTTAAGACATAACCAAGTCGAACTCAAGTCGAAGCATTTTTACTCGGGATGTAATTAATTTGGAGTTTTTAATCATTTTTATATTATTCCAGAGCTAGGCACAAAACACCTCGACTACATTGCTGAAATACATGTATTTCAGCACCATGTAGTTGAAATACACCACGGGGAATACACGATTTATCTGATGCTGTTCAACTACAACTGCAAAATACATACCAGTATTTTGAAATATTGTTTTGGAATACATGTTAGAATTGTATTATTTAGTTGAGGTATTTTGTGCATTTTCTTGAAAATACTTTCTAATATCAGCATATAAAAATTAGATTAAAAATCCCTAGAGTATATAATAAGCATAGGGATTTCATAATCAAAGAGTGGGAGTGCAAAAGAAGGACAAAGAGAGGAGAGATTAGGGAGAAAAAGAGGAGAGCATGTTAGGGTGATGAGAGGAGGGACGGTAAGTGGAACATGGATAGGGGTTGGGAGAGATAAGAGCGAAAATTAATTTGAGGGGGGATGAACCCTACAATACGGTGCATAGCACTGCGGAGAACCATTATTTGACACATCAGGTTGCGCAGTAGAGTCCTTTAGTATATATGATTGCGCAGGAGAGTCCTCCGCAGTCTATCGGATTGTGCAGTAGAGATTAATCATTCGTAGAGCTGCGCAGTAAGTTCTGCAGAGCGTATGGATGATCAGCAAACACGTGTGGTACACGCATGTGCGCATTAAAGGCCTATTTCATGTAGGGGATTGCAGTAGATGAACACTGAATTCAAGGTTGTGCATTGGAGACCTCCGATGTGTAGCGGTGCGCATTATAGATGCATGGCTCGGACGGATGCGTAGTACAGTCTTAAGGTGTATATAGCTGTGGCGTGCCCTTCTATGGTTCATTAAACTGCGCAGTAGAGTTATGTGATTCCCATGGCTGCGCAATTGAGTTATGTGAGGCGCATGTCTGTGCAGTAGAGTTCTGTGATGTGAATGGCTGCGCAGTAGAGTTGTGTGGTGCCCATGTCTACGCAGTAGATTTATGAAACGATTAGGCATAAATCCCTATAATGTTCACGCCCGCGCAGGTTTGCGCATTGTAACTATGTAATGTTTAGGGATACGCATGAGATATACATGGCTGCACAGTAGAGTTTTGTAGCTTTTGGGTTTTTGGGGAACGTATTATATGTCGCCGGAGAGCAAAAAAAGAGCAAAAAATATCAACTAACAGTGTTTTCTAAGTTTTAATATTTTTATGTTTTTTGCTATGTACATTCACGTGGAATGGTACTTTTTGGGGAAATTATGATAAGGGGAAAATTTTCAAGTGTCATCTAATTATTTAGAAGTTCTAAATCATGTATAAATTGTTTAACGTGGTTTTCCAACTTTTAAAACGTTTTTTTATCACGAGAGATAGGTATGTATGACTTAGGGATAGTTTTTGGGGAACGCATTACATATTATCGGAGAGGAAGGGTTTGTTTTGAGGAAATTATAATAAGAGGGAAATTTTCAAGTTGTCATTTAATTAATTTGTAGTAATCTTTCATATTTTTATTAGAATTTTTAGTGAGTTTTCGTTAAGACGTTTCAAATTAAGTAACATAAATTGATTATTTAGTTTAGGATTATGTAATTGTACATTAGCTATTAATTTTACAATAAAAGTTTATTTTTTTTCTTTGAGATACCTCTGTTACAATTGTATAAATTTCGTGGTGCTTATAAAGTCAAATCAGGATCTCAAGTCAGTTAAAAATTATGAGTAAATATATATATATATATATATATATATATATCAATTTTGTTGAGATGAGTTTTAAAGGTTATTAATAAATTAAATATATAGAAATGTATTTTTAAATTTCAAGAAAATATAATGTAAAAATTATTAGAATGCTTCAATAAAAAAAAGTAAAAATATTTAGAAACTAAAGTTCAAGTTTAAAAAATTAAATTTCAGACGTTTTAAATTAAGTAACATAAATTGATAATTTAGTTTAGGATTATGTAATTGTATATTAGCTATTAATTTTACGATAAAAGTTTATTTTTTCTTTAAGATACCCCTATTTCAATTACATAATTTTTTGAACGATTCTGATGTTGTAAAATGGATATCTGCATTCAATTTTCGTTTTCATATGTAAAATTTTTTTAATTTTGCTGAAATGAGTAGCAAGGGTTATTAACAAATCAAATTTTCAGAAATGAACGTAAAGATTTAAAAAATTAGAATAAAAAGTATTTCAATGCCTAAATGAAAATTAGAGTTCAATGCATTTCACGCTTGAACTGATTAATTAAGTATTAGCTGATGTTTTTCACAAGTTAAATTACATAAAGATTAAATTGTAATTTCTTTTAGTTAAGCAACATGAATTCATTATTAAATTCTTCATAATTTATTCATCATTATTTTTTTTACAATAATAAATTATATGAAGATTAATTGTAGAAAAATGTAGAGTAAAAGTTACTCAAATGATTCACTGAAAATAATTCTTTAATGCTTTCTATGTTATGAGCTAATTAATTACTTATTCGCTGATTAGTTTTTTCAAGTATTAAATAAAATAAAGATTTAATTTTAATTTTTAACTATTTAGCAAAAAATGTTAATTATTTATCATAAGGTTGAGTGATTGAATATTTGTTATAATGTAAACCATAAAAGTTTATTTATTTTGAACCTATCTCTATTACAATTATATGACTTTTTGAAATGCTTATGGTGTAGTGGAATGAGCATCTGAATTCTATTTTCAAAAATATGTACATGCGTTTGTTTTTTAATTTTTGTGAAAGTTTATTAACAATTAAAATTTCCAAAAATGAAAACAAATAAATAATTATTCTAAATGTGGGATGATGTAAATGAACACAAAAGTTAGCACGCGCACATGATAGTCTAGTCTAGTAACTATCTATAGCTTGAGCATTACATCTAACTAAGTTGGTATTTCTTTACATGGGCTTTAGGGTCCAGTAATAAAATAGCTGTGTTTTTTAATCAGACGCTTCAATTCATGTAAGAGTTTTCTGCAGTGATTTATTTATAAACAAAAACAAAATTTACATTTTCAGTTGTATGATTTCGATACAAATGTCAGTAACGAAAAATATCTAATTTTATCAATGAATTTATAATTGTGAATCTTCTTGTTGTATACTTTTTTGGGTTCGAAATACCATAAGTTTTCTAATATTCATAGAAAGAAAGAATATACAATGAAATCTAATCAGTTTTGAATAATTGCAAATAATGCACAATAAAAGATAAATGAACTAACTGAAGAAGTATATAATGTAAAAAGATGACGAATAATTCGAGAAATGGTTTAAAAATAGCTTTTGGTTATCCATAATTTCTCAAATCTTGTCAGTTTTTTATAAGAATATCTTTATATATCATTACCAGTAGACAGGAGTACCATTTTTTCTCACAAAGATCACCATTATCAAAAATTCCAGAAATTAAATAATCTTAATAACAAATAGTTACATCCTAAAAATTATGAACAGGATAATAAAGCAAAACGCTTATATACATTCAAACAGAAAAACTCTCACACACACATTCAAACCTATCAACCCTCGACTAGCCGCGCTTCTACAAACACGCATATACTAAAGAGTAACATTGACAGGACCATCCCAGATCAACCTGCGATCTCACTTCACTAAATTAGTATGGATCTGTTCTATCATAGGATGAATTAACCCAAACTATCGCAGCGTAAGACGTGATCATACGAGAAATGTATGTTGTCTCGGTGTACCACGCATACACATTCCTCGTACCATGTCTAAGAATAATAATCATATGTAAATATATTCTATTACAAAACTATGAGATTAAAGAAATTATGGAGAAACAAAAGCTAGTTTTCAATCCAGTTTTCGAGTTATTCGTCTCTTTTTATATTATACGAGGTTTGTTCAAAAAATAAGGTGACTTTATGGTTTTCTCAAAAAAATTTCATTTATTCCTCAATATTTATGTTGTCCCCTCCAAAGTAATTCCCCTCAGATAAAATACACTTGTGCCAAGGCTTTTTCCAATCATCGAACCACTTCTGATAATCATTTTGTGGTATAGACTTGAGTTCTTTCAGCGATGCAGTTTTTATCTCCTCAATCGTTGAAAATCGATGTCCTTTCATGGGTCTCTTCAATTTTGGGAAAAAAAAAGTCACTGGGGGCCAAATCCGGTGAATATGGAGGCTGAGGCATGACTATAGTGCTGTTTTTGGCCAGAAAATTTTTCACAAGCAACGATGAATGAGCAGGTGCATTATCGTGATGCAAAAGCCACGAATTGTTTTTCCAAAGTTCCGGAAGTTTTTTGCGTATCGCCTCTCGCAAACGGCGCATAACTTGAAGGCAATACTCCTTATCGACCGTACGACCTTGTGGTAAGAATTCCTGATGCACTATGCCACGGTAATCAAAGAAGACAGTGAGCAAAACCTTCACATTTGACCGTACTTGACGTGCTTTTTTCGGTCTTGGAGACTCAGGATGCTTCCACTAAGACGATTGGGCTTTAGTTTCGACGTCATATCCATATACCCACGATTCATCCCCAGTTATAACCCTTTTGAGAAAACTGGGATCATTATTGACTTCATTCAACATCTCCTGAGCGATGGTCATGAGATGGATCTTTTGATCAAAATTAAGCAGTTTTGGAACAAATTTCGCTGAAACACGTCTCATGCCCAAAACGTCCGAAAAGATAGCATGGCATGAGCCAACCGATATGCCAACATCTGCAGCAACTTCTTTGATGGTAATTCGGCGATTTTTCAACACCATTTCTTCCACTGCTTGAACGTTTTCATCTGTTGTTGACGTGCTGGGACGTCCAGGGCGAGGTTCGTCTTCGACATCCTCTCGGCCTTCATGGAACAACTTGTACCACTTATACACATTTTTCTTACTCAGAGCAGACTCACCGTAAGCAACTGTCAACATTTCAAGAGTTTTAGAGCACTGGATTCCATTTTTCACACAAAATTTAATGCAAACTCTTTGCTCCATTTTTTTCGAAAGAGGCAAATCGCTGAGCACACCAAACCCTTCTAACCTTTTACGCCTCTGCCAGAAAAACAACACAAGCTATATAGTCAAAACTGTGAACATATGATCGTCACGAGTGTGAATTATTTGCAATTATTCACAACCAATTAGATTTCATGGTATATTCATTATTTCTATGAATATAATAAAATTGGTTGTATTTCAAAAAACAATCAAACTACAAAAAGGTTCTTAATTAAAATTTAATTGTTTCACCCCATGTAAAGAAAAACCAACTTAATTAATACCAGAGGATTAATACGATTCCGCATCATAAACTTAACTATTTAAGTCCTAAGAAAATCTATTTTTAACCACTTTTCGCTAGCATGTTTGAGCGCGCCGAGGCACAGTGGGGTGAAATCGGAAAACGAGGTTCAAAATGACATTTAGAACGCAATTATGCACCGATTTTAGAATTTTTTTTTGAAAAATTCAGAACTAAATTT
>NC_046659.1:34991627-34993769 GCF_010883055.1 Belonocnema kinseyi
AATGAAATTAGAAAAATCGAAATTTTTTTCGATGTTTGCATTAAAATAAAAATTAAATAAACAAAAAAATAAAAAATCTACTCTCACCATTTTCTGAAAAATGTAGTTCTCAATTTTTCAAAAAAAAAAATTCTAAAATCGGTGCATAATTGCGTTCTAAATGTCATTTTGAACCTCGTTTTCCGATTTCACCCCACTGTGCGAGGTCGCCCGATTGTTGGTTCTCGTCGGGATGTGGCCGGAGTTTCTTGTCGGAGTCCGGCCAGCATTGTCACGGTGCGCTGGCCAGCGTCCGACCATGAAGCATGGCCGAGATATGGCCGGCCTGGCCGACCGTGGCCCGGCCGGGATCAATTTGGTGTTGTACCTAATTTCACGAATTTGGGTTTCAATTTTATGAAGAGCGTTTTTCACTGAATTAGAAGATCAATTTTATTCTTTTTTTATCATTCGTGTCATCTTAATTGAGTCTTCTTATTTTTTTACTGATCAGTCTGTACTGTTTCTTTTTTAGCCATAATTCATGAGCAAAATTCAAAACAGTATAAGAATTAGTCCAAAAAGCCAACAAATACTGTAGATTTTCGCAATGTTTTAATAAGATTTAAAGATTATGTTGCCATTATTGGATTATTGACATTCGCTGCTCAGCATGATCATGAAATATTTGTTTGTTCGAGGTACCATACCAGCAATCACCAGTAAATGTGGAAGATCCATAATACAGGCAGCATCACTTTAGGATTTTAATATATTTGAGGTTATGCATCAAAAAATGGCGTTTTTGGTTACTTTTGAGGTTACGTAAAGAAGGCACAACATTTTCTGGGATTTAAATAACCCCGAACATGCCTCAAAGTATTTTAAGCGAATGCTCAAGACATAATGGGACATATCTCGTAATTTCCAATTGGCGTTATTAGTAAGGAAAAATGGTAATTGAACTATGCCACTCTCAAATTAAAGAGAAAGAGCATCACTATATGATACAACTAAAGAAAAAATCCCAAAAAATTTGGTGTCTTCTGTACATAACCTCAAAAGTAGCCAAACAAGACTCTCAACAAGACGTGACACTGCACGACGGTGGTCCCAGCAGATAGGTACCTGGCAAACAACGCACAATGTACCCGTTTTTCTATCCAAATGGAAGTCGCAAAGTGACAGTGCAATCGCCTTGGCAATTGGTCACTGCGTCCTGAGGCGGAGGAACATCAATGCCCAGCATTGAAATAACGCAAGATTTCAATCTTTTTTGCTATTGAAAGAATAGGAAATTATTAATACACTTCTTATTTTATAATACAATATATTTATCGCATTTTAGAACGTTTTAGCAAACAGTAATAGATGCGCTGTGTTCGTACCTGCTCCAAAAGTAGCGTGCACTTGTATTTTCCAATTAATATATTTTTTTTACTAAAACACATTCAAATCAACTGATTGAACAAATTTCAATTGAAAACTCGACGAAAAATTTTTTGTTCTCTTTTCACCCGATTATTCATAACATGGGTCATTAATGACCCGATCGACACTGTCCGTCCTGTACGAAAACCAGCGTTGAACTAAAGACGCCACTAGTCCCTTCAGATCTGACTAATTTTCCCCCGATTATCATAATATTTGTTTTGTCCCTGCCGCCGCGGATAGCCTGCTGTCATTAGTACTATGCATCGAGAACAAACGGAAATCACATAACAGTTTTATATTGCACAATGCTGGAATTAAATTAACATACAATTTTAAGTATTCATCGTCGATAGTGAAATTTGAAGTAAACTTAAAAAAACTCTTAGAAAGTACAATAGAAATAAAAAATTGTATTCAGAGCATCTAAACTGTATTCTTCGAATTTTTATTGTAAAAATTGTATTTAAGTTGTTCAATTCAGTTTCCGAAAATTCCAAATCACTTTTTAAATTCGTACAGAGCTCAAAGAAAACTCTAAATGCGAAAAAACGAATTAAAAACTAAAAAACATAGAATAAAAAGGCAAGTTTATATGACTTGAAGCCATAAATTTATCTGTAGAGTCGAATTTTCATGGCTCCAACACGAGTCATAACGAAAAGGGCCATTTTGACTGTCATAAAAGCTAATTTTCGTTAATAATTAAACAATCTTGTCTATTTTTATACA
>NC_046659.1:34993869-34995918 GCF_010883055.1 Belonocnema kinseyi
GCACCCGCTCCCAGCGAAATCGCGGTAAAACTTCAGCCACAACCACGTCTCACGACCGTGAGATAAGTGTTTATAGTCTGTAAAGAAATCAGTACGACGATCCAGCAAAAGCCTCGTGCACCCTAAGAGCACGGAGCGACCCAAGGACAACCGCCTTCTGCATTTTTCCCGCAAGTGTTCTAGCATATTGTACCCAGAATAATCCTATTGTGAAGACATTCAAGACTCAATATTCCGCGATCCCCTTGACGGCGTGAGATTTACAGTCGCGGAGCGGAAGACTTAAGATGCATGCTTTTGTTCATGTGCATAACCTTTCTTGTCCCGATATCAAGAGATCTGAGCTCGTTCTTCGTCCATGGAACTACTGCAAATGAATAGAGTAGTACCGGGACGGCAAGCATGTTCGTTGCAGATACTTTGTTTCTCGCCGACAGTTCGGAAGACCAAATCTGTCGGATGAGACGTTTGTATCTGCTACGGAGAGTATCATTTATAGATGTCACATCCTGAATGCGACTCTGTGGCACGCCCAGGTATGTATAAGTCTCTGCAGCGCAAAGGTGTCGTATGGCGCTTCTATCAACGAGCTCAGGATCTTCAGGGATGCCATTAAGTTTTTCTCGCTTCAAATAAACCTTGGCGCATTTGTCTAACCCAATTTCCATTCCAATTTCCTTAGTATATCGTTCGACAATCCCCAGAGCTAGATGCAGTTGCTCTCTGTTTTTAGCATAGATCCTAAGATTGTCCATGTAAAATACATGAATGACCTTGTATTTTCGATCTGCAGGTTTGCCGCACAAGTACCCGTTGGAATGGCGAAGTGCTAGAGATAGTGGCAATAATGTAAGGCAAAAGAGGAGTGGGTTCATGGTCTCGACCTGAAAGACACCTCTCTGAAAGGTGACCTTGTTAGTTGTCACACGATTTTTTCCAGATGAGATAGTAAGTCTGGTTTTTCAAAGCGGCATCAATCTCTCTATGCACCCAAATATTTGCGGATGAACCTTTAAGATTTCCAAAAGACAGATGACAAGTCTATGGGATGTCGAATCGAAAGCTTTCCAATAATCAATCCAGGCCATCGATAGGTCACGCTGATAGAATACTGCATCTTGGCATATACATCTATTGATGAGCAGGTTCTCCCGACATCCGGCTACGCCTTTCTTTGAGCCTCGTTGTTCATACATTTCTTGCCACACAGGTTCAATTGCCTGAACAATCCTATCATTTAGGATAGCTGTGAGTATCTTATAAAGCGTGTTGAGACAAGTTATTGACCTGTAATTCTTCGGGTCAGCTAAGTTGCCTATTTTCGGCAGAAGTATTGTGCGCCTTTCCATTAATCACTCTAAAATCAGCTCTTCCGACTTCAAATATGAGGTGAAAATACGGGCCAAATGCTGATGGGTTGAAGAAAACTTCTTCCACCAGAAGGTTTTCATACAATCTGGTCCCGGTGCGGAATAGTTCTTCATCCCTCTTAATACTTTTTTCACCCCCTCGGTAGTGATGGGTGGGCATTCTTTATCAGGTGTTATGAGGGCCACACATAACTCCTTGAAGCTCTTTATATTTTCTGAGTCTTCGTCCAGTCTGTGCTGAACTTCGTATACTTCTCTCCAAAATACTTCGACCTCTTCTGGTTTGGGTGGGAGTTCGACAGTAACTGGAGGGTCTTGGAAGAGTCGAGATGGGTCAGAGAGAAACTGTTGATTTTCTCTGACCCATCTCTCCTTCCGCTCTAGACTTCTCTTAGCGTCAGATAGTACCCGTATTCTCTCAACAATATGCTATCTGATGGTCAGCAGCTTTGACTTGTTAAGTGTGTGATAACGGGTCCGGAGTTCGCGCGCGAACTTTCGAACCTTGGCGGTAAAATTCCTGCCAGATGTGATGTAATCAATCGCACACTGAATGCGGGACGCGTACTGTCTTGCCCAGTGATCCCAGATCTGAAACGAGATGCGGTCCAATCCTATGACAGGGCTATGTCCGTGTGAATATAGTAGGAGACGCTGTAAACGACTGAGTTGCGCACGC
>NC_046659.1:34996018-35000742 GCF_010883055.1 Belonocnema kinseyi
GAGGGGCGTTTCTGTACAAAGCAGCGGAGGAGGCTGCTGAGACACTCGGACTAAACTTCAGTATTAGGGGTGAGCAAAATGCATCAAATCTTATCTATCTCGAATACTCACTCCTGAAAGCCCGGATTAAGAAAGCACAAGAGAATAACTTTCGTGAACAGCTCCTCGATAAGAGGATGCACGGTACCTTCCACAGAAATGTGAAGGATCAGTCAATGTCTGGTGAGCTAACGTTCGCTTTCCTTAAATCGCCCGGATTGAAGTCTGGTACGGAGGGTTTCATTTTTGCATGCCAAGACGGTGTCATTTCCACTTTAACATATCGTCGCCACATTTTGAGTCAAGACATTCCCGATGATAGCTGCAGGGCGTGCCATGCACACCCCGAGCATTTAGCCCACATACTATCTAGTTGTCCACCTCACGCAGGAACGATCTACATTCAAAGGAACAATGCGCCACTAAGAGTGCTTTATTACCATCTCTGTCACTCCTACGGCATTAACCTTAATACCGCTCCTCTGAATGCTCCTAGGGAAATTGAGTCAATTGTCGAGAATGGGAAGTGCCGTATATACTGGAACTTTATATTCTCGACAATTGTTTCGGTTGCTCACTCGAGGCCTGACATGGTTCTTCTTGACTTCGAAAAGCGAACCATGTTCATTATCAAATTTTCGGCACCAGCTGACAAAAACATCATAACCAAGGAGAATGAAAAGAAAGAGAGGTATCGAGACCTTATGAGGGAGTTGCAACGATTGTACCCGGAATATTCTGTTAAACTAATCGTCCTTATCATCGGCGCTCTTGAAGGTACTAAGCTGTCACTTGCTAATGGCCTAAAAAGCATCCCTGCGTGTCAACAATAGCTGTAACACTTGCGGGAAAAATGCAGCAGGCGGTAGTCCTTGGGTCGCTCCGTGTTCTAAGGGTGCACGAGGCTTTTGCTGGATCGTCGTATTGATTGCTTTAGAAACTGTAACCAACTATCTTACGGTCGTGAGACGTGGTTGTGGCTGAAATTTTACCGCGATTTCGTTGGGAGCGGGTGACATTTTCCAGATTAGCACCCGCTCCCGGCGAAATCCTGCGGTTGTCCTTATAACAAATTTTTAATTATATATTGTGTAAAAATAAGCAAGATCAGTCAAATGTTATAATCAAATGTTCAGACGGTAGATTCCCGTGCGTTGATGGGGCAAATGTTATGAATAAAAGCCTGACCGGATGATGGCAGCAAAGGAACACTTTCTTTAAAGTGAGCGCATAATTTATTTATTAAACTTCATTCATAACTTATTTACTTTTTCTGATTTCATTCAGAAACGGCCAAATATACAAATCTCGAAACGTGATAAATGTAAAGTAACCAATTTCAAATAGAGATTATAATCAAAATTATAAATTAATGACAGAAAAAATATTCAAAGAGATTCTTAATTTATAATTGTTTACACTTTTGTAAATGCAATAAAAAAAGTACTATATAGGCGATTTTAATCTGGTTTCCATATCTCCCGCGCGCGAGTACCTGCCCTGATTGGTCAAAGGCTTCGAGACTCAGAAGACGTGCGCAAAATATACGTATAACCAAATTCTGAACAAAGTTTATGCTCCCCAGGATTCACCGCGCATTTCAAGTAAATAATTAGTTACGAATTAAAAACAATGTAACACAATATTAGAATGTCTTCATAAAAATTCTCTGGATGTGGTTTCTTTGGGAATTTTTTCTTAAATCTTTGTTTGCGAAATCTTTTTTATTCGTTGAAATCACTGAATTATGTGAAATCTATAATTAGTAAAAAAAACTTCTAAAATGTTTTGAAACCTTTTTAAATCTTCCAAATGTTTTAAAATCTTTGAAATATGGTGAACGGTAACCTTTTCAAAATCTTTGAAACCATTCACATGTTTTAAAAGTTTAAGAATCTTTGTAAAATTGTTATGAAATATTTAAAATCTGATAAACACGCCTTTATAAAATGTTTAAAATCCTTCAAAATATTTTTAAATCTTTGAAACATTTTGAAATATTTATTAATGTTTTCTAATATGGTATATACTCAAAAACCGAGTGGTCAAATTCTTGAAAATTCCGGTATATGGCCATGACTCATTCTAATAGAGCTTTTTATTCTAGACGTCGGCAGTGCTCACGTTCCGAAAGTTTACGTCATTTCCGTATTTTTTGAACAGTTTCGTGTCGAAATGTATGGAAAATATTGTTAATGAAAGCAACAACAAAAAATTAATGTATAAATAACAGAGATTTTTAAGGTAGAACATTTTTAAGTCTATTTAAAAAAAAAAACGTTGAAAAAAGTGCAAAGAGTACGGTGACCAAAACCATTATTTTCATCTGTTGGCACCTGTCATCTTCCAAAAAATGCTTTAAAATTGGCGAAACTCACGGAAGATGGTGTTCCAGGTGCAAAATCCGTACATGAATCAGTAGAAGAGCACATTATTGAGCAGCTGAAACGATGTGATAAATGTAGAAAGCCACCATTAAAAGGATAAAAATGTGATTTAGTAGAAAGGTTAGTTGACATTTTGTATGGCAGGTATAAATATTTTCTTTTATACAAGATTTGCAGTTCAGAACTTTGTTTGAGTAAATATTTAATATTCGTACAAATATAAAAAAACACAATATTATATTTTCTACTTCTCTTTTTCAAGTTTGGACAATAAAAAGCCATTTGTTAGTGATTTCCTGGTATAAGGAATGTACTAACAAATTTACCTTATTTCATATAAACTGGTTATAAATACATAAATATAATAGTTTTGTTTTCTCAAGTGAAAGTATTAAATAGATTTTATTTTTATCAACAAATTTAGGAGGTTAAAAACCCCGATAAAAATGCTTCATTTAATATGTAAGCAAATGTCAGCAAAGAAAGAAAATATCAATACCTGCCAAACACAATCTCAACGAACATTTCTACGGAATCACTTTTTTTCCTTTTAAAGATCTTTCCTATATTTTATCCATCGTTTAAGCTGTTTAACACTGCGCTCTTCCACCGATTTGTGCACTAATCTTTCTCCTGGAACATCATCTTCCGTGATTTTTTCCGGATTTTCAAACATTTTTTTTGAAGATGACAGATGTCAACTAATGTAAATAATGGGCTTGCTCGTCACACTTTTCGCACTTTTTTCGCAGTTTTTCTGAATATACTTGAAAGAATTTGTTGTCTTTAAACTCTGACTTATTTACGCATTTATTTTTCATTGTTATTTTTATTTACAATATTTTCCATAAATTTCGACACAAATCTGTTCGAAAAATACGGAAATGACGTAAAATCCTGGCGCGTGCGCAGTGTCGACGTCTAGAATGAAAAGGTCTATTCTGAAGTTGAGTTAATATTGAAGATTTCAGCTAATAATTTTTATAATTTCTAAGTCAAATATCACAAAAAATGTATACTTTAACATTCTATAATAGCGGCGACGAAATTTTCAAGGTCGCTGAACAACCAGCTTATAAGAATAATTCGCCGCTTCTTAACTCTCATCATTTGAATTTTAGATTCATCGTTGCCATTTTTATAATCATACGGATTGCAATTTTCGTTGCAGTTAGTCAAAAGCGTTTGATTCCCATATTTTATTCAATAAGTTAAACAAAGTTAAACAACATATTTTATCACTAATTAATTACGTGCAACCTGCAGATATTCACTTTATTTAACTAATTAACATCGAAGTACAAAACGATTTTGACACTTGTCAAACGTCAAATATCACTCGCGTAACGTTACATTAGTGAAAACCAACTCCAATTTTTAAAAAAGTAATTAATGCACGTCCCGAATGTATTTATGAACAATTTTAATGTTGTGTTATATTTTTTTTTAATTCGTAACCAATTATTTATTTGAAATGCGTGGTAAATCCTGGGGAACATAACCTTTCTTCAGAATTTGGTTATACGTATATTTTGCCAGCCCTGTGCATCCCTCCATATTTCAGATTTTAACTTGACCCCGCAACTGTTCTAAGTTGATTATTTCTTCATATCTCCAGCGTGGCACTAGGTGTCCTATCACTCCCTGTTTTTACATAGAAACCAATGGGACTAAATCACTCTTTTAATTTTTTAGTAAACAAAATGTTCTTTACATGCAAAAAATTCTTGAAATTAAGACAATGTTACTCATTTAACATTTCAAAATAGTTTTTCAATCATTTTCTATGAATACTAAAGACAAAATATGATTTATATGGTCGTATAATAATCCTGACATAGTGGAATATATCTTAGATTTGAATTTGAATGAAAAGTAAAATATGATTCTTAAGGTCTTTTTTCCAAAACAAATTATCAATACTATTAATCGAATGTAAAAGAATCCCGGAGAAAAATTTGAATAGTACAAAGTTTAAACTAACAATGTGAATACTCTCGCTTATGAATATATAATGGATATAACGTATTTCTAATTGAATTTAACTAAATTTAAATTTGAAACAACTTTCTTTAGTAATGAGCGAAAAATAAAAAATGAATTGCATTAATTGCTTTCTTTTACCATTATATCCTTTTAAGCATTTAAAACTAAGATGTTAAAACATTCATTATACGAGGGTAATTCAATAAGTCTTTAGAATGAAGTATAAAAACAATTTTTTTGGGGTAATTTTTTTTTTATTTTTCAACATAATCTCCTTGGAGCTCTATACACTTGGTCAATCGCTTTTCAAGT
>NC_046659.1:35000842-35007737 GCF_010883055.1 Belonocnema kinseyi
ATGACAATACGCCAATTAGCACAAATGGTAAGTTCCGACAGTGCCTACAAGTGTGCCTACTGGCCGCTAAATGGCAATACCGGTTTCATATGTATACACCTGCTACTACTGTATAGTACAGTAAGTATACAAAATCTGCTCCGAATTCGGAGCACAGTTTTTTGAATAAACGAGTCTTTAAGGATAAAGCTTTTATATAATTACGACACTGACGCATACCTTCATCACAGATATTAAACCCCCGGGTAGAGGTTACACACTACTTTTGAAATACGTTTTACAAATCCTACATTTTTCCCCGTCATCGTAGCAGCTCCGTCTGTGCAACTTGCAACACATTTGTTCCAATCGAATTAGAAAATATGAACTTTGTCGATCATCGTCAGGAAAAGACACTCTCCTGTGGTTTTTCCCGGTAGCGACAAACAGAACAGCGTTCTCTCCTCGATCTCTTCCTCTCCCACGTACTTGATATAGCAGAGCAGCTGAGTAGCACCGAGACATCAACCGATTCGTCAAATTTCAGAGAGAAAAATGGAATTTTACCCACAAAAAATTTCAACTGCTTATTCACTTCAGTTGTCATCTACTCAATTCTTCGGTGAACTATATTGTTAGAATGAGGCATTTTTAAGATATTCACAGCGGCATCTTCTCCCAAGATTTGGCGAACAGCGTCCATCATTATGGACATGAATGTTGATTCCATGAGTGTGCGTAGCTTAGAATTTCTGGCAACTGTTAATGCCGAATAGAATGAAGCAGTTAATAATTTAGTATTATCGAAAGAATCGGTGCTATTCATGATATTGTTAAATAATTATTGATTATAATTATAAACGATTATAATTCTTTGCCCTACTCAAGGAGCAAACCTTCCAATTTGTCTTGGAAATAGTGCACCGGCATCCCTGTATCTTGTGGATGTAAGCTGTCCAAATGTCTTTTTAATTTTGAAGGTGCCTTTGAGACTGAAGAAAATTTCGCCAGACACAAAACGCACTGAGGCTAGTTTTCCTCCAAATGGAAACTGTATGCCAGATAATCACTTATGTTTTATTTAAAATAGCACAGCACTCACAAGCCGCCTAATAATAAGTTCGGAATGTCCACGTTTACTTCGTAATTACTATCACTTATGCAATGTTTGGTGCCGAAACTTATGTAGTTATTCCTTAGAAAACTTAAAGCAGAGAGGTGGAACCGTCTGCTTTGAATCTCGGAGGAAAAATGACAAATTTTTATCAAAGTGAAATGAAACTTTCCATTTTTGCAGGGAATACCGGAAGATATAATTTATGATGCAGTGCTTGTTATGAAATTTGAATGCACTGGCACACGGAAAAACGATATCGCTGAGAGAATAATATTTTTGTTCTTAGAACAAGAAAGTATAGTTCTTCCAAACAATACCGGAGGGTTCTCACAACTGTGCCAGTACAGGCGTAACAGCTATACGAATATTCATAAACATCATATTGCTCCACGAAGGATACAAGTTTGTTGACGTGACAATACGTGATATGAAAATTCTTTCGAAAGTTATGGGGCTACAAACTAAAAATATATATGGACACACACACACACACACACACATTCGCGAAACACTGTTGTTTTGGTTCGGAAGGTCTAAAAACGTTTTAAGCTTAGAGTCGCACGTCTATGCGAAGCAGTGTATTGGTCCCGCGACAAATCAGTATAGTGATCTAACCGATACAGCATGGGTCCAGACACTATATAAGCGTACTTCGCTGAACTATACTTTTGTATACTATCGGCGAGAAATTCATAGGCATCTGCCTTTAAAGCATAAGAACTTAGTCAAAAAAATGCTAGCACAACAAAAAAAAGAGTCATATGAAAGCTGGAAGTGTTCTACGTAAATGAGCTTAAAGACGTTTATGTAAAAAAAAATTTGTGTACCAGCGGTCAGCAGTAAAACAAAAAAAGGGTCCCCCCTGCTTCCTGTTTGAATCGCTTTAATATCTGTATTAGAACTGAAGATAATATAGTTGCACATTTTTGTACTTTTAAGCAACAATTTTCATTATTTTTAAAATAGTATTAAATAGTATTTAAGAGTATAAAATAGTATAAGAAATAATGTTCTAAACTTGACTGTTCTTGAATCTACCCGAAAATCCTTACTTTTTTATACATTTTTGGGTCTGCTATGCATAATTTTTTTTTACATAAACGTCTCGTAGAACTCTTTCAGCTTTCATATGACTGCTTTTTTGTTGCTAGCATGTTTTTACTGCGTTGTTAAGCTTTAAAGGCTTAATAACGCAGCATAAATACTGTCTTTTCCGTGCAGCATAAATCTGACTTCGACGGGTCGTCAGATCGTGAATTCTTCATGTTTCTTGAGGCTTGAAGCATCTTTCGAGTAACCGTCAGAAATTTGCATTTTACCAACTTATATACAGTGGTTTAAATCTGAAAGCAGCCATATTTAACAAAAAACTTAATCCTTATAGAATCAGGCGAATTTTACTCTTAAAGTTGCATAATCTGCCTGGAACAAAATATGCTGTCTTTAAGACTTAAGAGGAGAGTAGAATAAATTATTTTTTTCTAATTTGCCCACAAAAAAGAATACTGTGCGAAGTTATGTGTATTTTGATTTTGGAATTAGTTTTTCACCCACAACAAAATTTTTTTGAAACCTCTATAACTTTGGACCTATTTCAAATATTGATCTTTTTATTTCGATAGCGTTGATTTTGGTCCTTTAAAAAGCAATACAATATATTAAAAAATTGTTTAAAATCGATACTTTCACTCCGTTTTTCATGAAAATATGGAAAGTCTATTTTCTCGAAAACACTTTCCAGTAATCCTTTCCAAGTTTTTGTTCAATTAGCATTTTCAAAAGGAATTCCATAATAATTTTTTGATAGATTATAAAATAACACAATGAACACCATTAAAAACAAAAAGAAATTTTTGAACTTTTAAAAGAAGCAGGCATTTTGTGTTAAATTTTATGTTATAAAACAATTCGAAATAATAGGATTTCCCATGTATAATTTTTATATCTTCTTGTAAGCCAGTAAATTAAACATAAATCAGTAAAAATGGATGCAAAGACACAAATAATACAAAAATAAATTATTGAAGCAAAAGTTTCACTGTTATAAATAAATTTTATAAACAAATACACATTTATAGAACTTTCATAGGATTAAACATTTTCTCCTCGTGACAAATCATCTTTAAAAACACTAATATGTTCTTTCACATTAAAAATTTTGTTAGGAATAAGTATTAGTAATTTTTAATAACAAATTATATAAACAATTGCTTTCTATTCGTGTGCCTTTACAGAAAAAAGTAAAAACCTGTTTTTCGACTTGTGGAGGTCTCAAAACGTACATACTTGACAAAAACAGGGGAAGGAGTCAAATTTTACATAAATCTTATACCTTCTCTGATGATGATGTAAAAATAATCGATGAGCACCTATTTCAATTGCAAGCTATAAATCACATTTCTTCAATTTTGTAATTTCGTGCCGTCTTTGAATCTCATAATTTAAATTCATGTCTATTTTATAGAATGCCGTTCTATGTTTGTGTGTGGATGATATTTCCTCTGAGTATTCCGGAAGTCAGATAGCCCAGCGATTCCAAACTCTTTTTGCACTTTCTCGGGAGCAGCAGGGCCGCCACCCTCAGATTTTTTCACATACTGGAACCCAAGGGAGACACTGGAGGACAGTCGTTCGTGCTCGAGAAAAACGAAAATTTAGTTGAATTTTTGAAATTCTTTAGAAATTCTATTTATGAATACATAAAATCATGAAAATTTATTGAAACAATTGTTGCTTACAATAATAAATTGTTCATTGTCATCGAAATGTTCTTAAAGATTCAGAAGTTAGTTATGTACAGTTAATTGCATCGAAAAAATCAAGTTTGTACCAAAAGCAACAGGCAAATAGTGCAATTTTTAATTAAGGTAGCTTATACTAATTATTCATTTTTATTTAGTGGACAACTATTATACTTCGGTTTTAGTTACAAGTTATTTGTAATCGATTCCATAAAAAAAAACTTGATTCGTTCCATCAAAAATACCTGATATGGATATTTATTTATGAAAATTGCTTTTAAAAGAACGAATTACTTATAAAATTTCATTAATTCAATTAAAAAACTCTATTTCTCCACGTTTAAATTGTGTAAAATATGGACAAAAAGTATATTTAAAATAAAAATAAAATATTTTAAATCAAATTTTTTAAGTGGCAAGGCTCGGCGGCTGCACTCAAATCTGTTTCATACTGTTTTGGCTCAATTCAGGATGACTGAAAACAACTACTACTCCTCGGCCCGGGGTGGCTTCCCCCTGACGGCGGCACTTGCTTGAGAAACGCTGAGATAGCCTAATACTGCCGAACTATTTAACGAGACTAACGGGTGACTACAAAGACCGCTGAAGGTATTACTCCGTAATCACTGTGACTACTCCTGCTCCAATTTAAACATACTTTAGACAGTTTGAAATTTTTATTAATGTTTTGTAATATGGTGTATACACAAAAACCGATTGGTGAAACTCTTGAAAATTCCGTTATATGGCCATGGCTCATTCTAATAGAGCTTTTTATTCTAGACGTCGGCAGTGCGCACGTTCCGAAATTTTAAATCATTTCCGTATTGTTCGAACAGTCTCGTGTCGAAATGTATGGAAAATATTGTTAATAAGAACAACAAAAAATTAATTTGCAAATGACAGAGATTTTCGAGGTAGCAAATTTTTAAGTCTATTTAAAAATAACGGTGAAAAGCGTGCAAAGAGTGCGGCGACCAAGGCCATTATTTGCATCTGTTGGCATCTATCATCTTCTAAAAAATGCTTAAAAATTCGGCAAAACCCACGGAAGATGATGTTCCAGGTGCAAAATTAGTGCACGAATCAGTAGAAAAGCACAGTATTGAGCAGCTGAAACGATGTCCTAAGTGTATAAAACCAGAATTAAAAGGAAAAAATGTGATTTAGTGGAAAGGTTAGTTGAGGTTTTTTATGGCTGGTATAAATATTTTCTTTTATACAAGATTTGTAGTTCAGAACTTTGTTTGAGTAAATATTTATTATTGATACAAATATAATATAGCACAATATTATATTTTCTAATTCTCTTTTTTAAGTTTAGATTATAAAAAGCCATTTGTTAGGGATTACCTGGTATAAGGAATGTACTAACAAAATTTCCTTCTTTCATATAAACTAGTTATAAATACATATATATAATACTTTTATCAAAAAATTGAGGAGGTTTGAAACCCCGATAAAATGCTTCACTTAATATGTAAGCAGATGTTAATAAAGAAAAAAATATTAATACCTGCCAAGCATAACCTCAACTAACCTTTTTGCTGAATCACTTTTTTTTCCTTTTAAAGATCGTTTCCTATATTTTATCCATCGTTTAAGCTGTCTAACACTGCACTCTTCAACCAATTTGTGCACTAATTTTGCTCCTGGAACATCATCTTCCCTAATTTTTACCGGATTTTTAAACATTTTTTTGAAAAAGGCAGATATCAACAAATGTAAATAATGGGCTTGCTCGCCACACTTTTCTCACTTTTTTTGCAGTTTTTTCTGCATATACTTAAAAATTTGTTGTCACTAAACTCTGATTTATTTACATATTTATTTTTCGTTGGTATTTTTATTTACAATATTTTCCATACATTTCGAAACAAAACTGTTCGAAAAAAACGGAAATGACGTAAAATAATGGCAGGTGCGCACTGCCGACGTCTAAAATAAAAAGGTCTATTCTGAAGCTGAGTTAAAATTGAAGATTTCAGCTAATAATTTTTATAATTTTTAAGTCAAATATCACAAAAATGTATACTTTATCATTCTATAATAGCGGAGACGAAATTTTCAAGGTCGCTGAACACCCAGCTTATAAGAATAATTCGCCGCTTCTTACCTCTCATCATTTGAATTTCAGATTCATCGTTGCAATTTTTATAATCATACGGATTGCAATTTTCGTTGCAGTTAGTCAAAAGCGTTTGATTCCCATATTTTATTCAATAAGTTAAACAACAGATTTTAGCGCCAATTAATTGCGTACAACCTGCAGATATTCACTTTATTTAATTAATTAAGATCGAAGTACAAAACTATTTTGACACTTGTCAAACGTCAAATATCACTCACGTACCGTTTTGGTTATACGTATATTTTGCGCATGGCTTCTGAGTTTTTAAATTTTTGACCAATCAGCGCAAGATCTCGAGCGCGGGAGATTTGGAAACCGAATTAAAATCGCATATATAGTACTTTTTTGCATTACATAAATGCAAGACGGATTGCATTATATGCGAGAGGTTATGCAATTATATTCCCTATGACTACATAGTAAATGTCCTTACTGTATAAGCTAATCATATAAAGTTTTAAGCGTTAAAAAACATGTGGGATCAGCATATTTCTAGCTTTGTTTACTAAAAATAATTATATCGAAAACAAGAAACAAGGAAAACATTTTTATCATGAGGTAAATAAATGAAGTTTAGAAAAAACGAGGTAAGATTGAAAATTATAAAGAAGATTTTTTTGTAGCAATTTTTCCAAGAAACAATTTTTTTCATATCTCGCTTCGTTTTGAAAAACACTGGGTATTTAAATTTTTACATTCTCATTCACGAGAGTGTAATGTAATCGTCCACATTATAGATCTCTGGTTTTAAACAGATCTTTACGCTTCGGCATTCAAAGAATCCGAAAATAATTACATTTTGTCGGTGTCCGTCTGTCTGTATGTCCGTACCAGGTGTATACATATGAAACCGGTATTGCCATTTAGCGGCCAGTAGGCACACTTGTAGGCACTGTCGGAACTTACCATTTGTGCTAATTGGCGTAT
>NC_046659.1:35007837-35013477 GCF_010883055.1 Belonocnema kinseyi
GAGGACGCATACTTTGAATAAAATATTTGTTATCATTCTCTTGAAATAAATGTGTTTTTTTCTTGAAAAAATACCGGTTTCATATGTATACACCTGGTAATGTGGCTGTGCCGGGACAAAGTTTTAAATAGATTAGTGTTATTGAAAGATGAACTTTATTTGTTTTTGTGTATAGAGCACAGCCTTCTGGCGCATGAGTTTGATGACCAGACGTTGGTATGCAAAATGAGCTTTTTAGCTGACATTTTTGCTTTAGTTCATAAACTCAATACGCAAATACAATGCCGTAATAGTGACATGATCACTCTCCTGTACAAAATGGAAGGGCTCTTGTTAAAAATTGATTATTCGGTTTATCAGCTAAGAATGCACCAATTTGATGCATTTCCTCTACTAAAAGCTCAATCTGCAAGCTATCAACCAGAAGTATATAGTCTGGATTTGTTTACCACGCACTTGAACGATATTAAAGTTTTAATCCGAGAGTATTTCCCCCCTTTTCGAGAATACGAAAATGAGTGGGTGGTCAGCCCTTTCAACGCAGTCGTTATTCAAAATGCTCACATTGAAGAAAATTTCAACATCAGTTGTTTGATTTGAGTGTCAACCGCCGAATGAAAGCTGATTACTAAACTCGCACGGTTTTTCAGTTTTGGGTATTTCTAAAAGATAAATATCCACAACTTTCATCTCAAGTCCTGCGAATTTGAATGCCCTTTCCGACTTCCTATCTCTGTAAGTTAGGATTTTCAACAGTAACATGTTTGAAAAATAAATGCCGGAATAGATTACAAAATATTGAAAATGACCTCGCAATCAACTCGAATATTCAACCCAATATCGAACATTTTAATGAGAAACCAGGTCATCCAACACATTAGGTTAAATATGCGATTTCTTTGTAACTTGAATTGGCATTAAACAGGTAAACAACTCTTTTCTCACGTGATCATCATGCATGTGTCCTATTTCCTGTCATTTTCAAAGTAAACTAATTGGCTCTGAGATTTTCGAATCTCATTTTGAAACCTGTTAAGTCTCGAAATGAAATGTATAATTTTTATACAAATTATAATTGTCACTTTTAAAAATTTTTAAATTCGTCGAAAAATATAAAAATCTATTTTTCTGATAGGTTTCCAAATTTTATTAAAAATTCTGACTCCATTTGTAATATATGTAGAAACTATCCAAATTAAATTTTCCGGTGAAACCAACATGCAAAAAGTTAGAACTTTTTCAAAATTGAAAACATAAGTTTGTTATGAGTTTCAGAAACTTTTGTCACAGTTTCTGGTACATGATAAAAAGATATTTTTATTATCTTAATGCCATTTTTAATTTCGATTTTGAGAGATCCATAAATTGAAAGTGTTATTTGTTGTAGATTTGAACCATTTTTACGAAGTATCTTAGTAAAATTTTGTGATTGGACACAAATTGATAATGTTCATGATTAATTAATTACATTATAATTTTCTCAGTACTGCAATTTGAACGATCGGTATCAAAACTGATGGCTTAATGTCTTCATTTAGCAAATTGATGAAACAGATTGTATGCTTTTATAAAACCTATATTGAACAGCATAGCTGCTTTTTATATACTGTCCAATTGCGCTTTAATCGTTTTATTTTTTTAAGTAAACGGATTTTATAACCTAAGTATCGAGCACGATGTGTGGGTGCGACGCAATAAAAATGTAATCGCAAAAATCGCAGGAACTTTGAGTTTCTTCTTTGAAAACAAATGAAAAAAGAATACAAATTTCGATTGCGATTTTACCATCCATTTTTTTATGAATTACGATTAAAGTTAACATTGGGAGTAATGCTAATTAAATATTGTAATTCAATTTCGATCACGTTACTGCAATTGTGATCGTGTTCCGAATTTTAAAAAGAAATCGTTTCATTTAAGTTGAAGATTAATGTTTGTAAACTGAAAATTGAACTATTTGATAGTTGTTTGAAACTTTACATTTTGTAATTGAGTGTTCACTCATTTTGCTAAAAAGTCGTATATTTGGGATCAATTTAAGATTTTTTTAAATTAAAAATCCCGTGTGGAAATAGCCCGGGTAAGCCCTACTACAAGAAGATTTCTGGTCGAGGACTGGCCGGGCTATGCTCGTTTTTTAAGAGCCTAACTGTGCGCTGGTCAGAGACTCCCTAGGAAAAATGTATGTCGAAACCCCAGTTCGGGGGTGAATGGGCTCTAATCGGGCAAATCTCATGATCGAATGCTCAGACGGTAGCTGGCCGGGCGCTAATTGGCAATAATAAAATTGTTAAACATGGTTTATAACTTAATTACTTATTCTGATTTCATTAAGAAATGGATGTGTATACAAATCTCAAATCGCGATAAATGTACAGTAAACATTTTCAAATAGAGATTATAATAATACTAGAAATTAATGACGCGCAAAAAACGTGCAGATACTAATTTATAATTGTTTAAACTTGTGTAAACAATTAATAATAAATTTAAAATAATAAAATACATAGAATACAATATGAAAAGCAAATGACAAAATCATCGAACCAACGAGTTTTCTGGCGAGATTTTAAAATTACCTTATGCAAATTTAAAATTTCTGAAAAATATGTGATTTAAATTTTTTCAAGAAAAGAATTATAAGATCGATCTTTATGAAAAATTGCAAATGTTCAGAAAAAATGTACATATTATATCCATCTTAAACGATGTAAAATAGTCTAAAATACCTAAAAACCAAACCTTATACGAAAGTTAACAAAATTTTATTATTAAGAAATTTTCAACATTCACGATCAAATTTGTGAGTTCCGTCGTTAAAAAATTTTGATGTTTATAAAAAATTACATTTCCTGTCATTGTAAAAAGTTGTCAAGTAGTCCACAACGGGAAAGAACAAAATATCATGCAAAGAAAAATTGTAATCTATTTAAATTATTTATTAAAAAAATATTTTATTGATAATCGTTTTAAAAGTTTGTGTATTTTATATTTACATAACGTCGTATAATAATAAATAATTAGAAGAAGAGAACTTAAAATTTGGTACTTTAACTTTTCTGAACTGTAGCTTATGAGGATGGCTTTTTCAACAAGTTTCAACTATAGATATGTAGGTTCAATAACCCGTAGGGTTAGAAAATTTATTTTTAATATAATGCTTAAAAATGGAATATATGTATTTACTCTAAACAGGACTATTATTATTTAACGTGAAAATACTCGCACCATTTAATATTTATTCTTTAAATACTTTTTTGTCTTTTAATGACTACGTGAAAATAGTTAATGTTGTCTATGTGCTGGGCGTGTGGGATTTCATCTATATTAATATGCTCCAATTCTAAAGTAAAAAAAAAACCAAAATCATCCCCTAATTCTGTGACAGATGCTCTTCATACGATTGAAACCCGAATCATTTAAATCTATTAAAGCGACAATTGATCCCGTCCGGGCTACAGTCGGGCTCCATGACAGGACGCTGCCCAGCGCAGCCTGACGATGCTGGCCGGATTCCGACCAAAACCCCCAGCCAGAGCCCTACTTGAAGTCGGGCTCCCTAGACAGCTCCCGGCTCGAAGCCGGGCTCTCTAGCCGTAGAATGGCCAGCCCCCGACTTAAATTTCCTTCCGGGATTAAGAAAATTAAAATATTTGTTGCTGGAAATCTGAATTATGGAACTGTTTATTAATAACTTCCCTTCTTTATTCGAGATGCGTCATTTTCTTCATTTTCTTCACACATGTTTTATAATTTGAGATTATTTTTCCGCGAATGTGAATATACTATACAAAAGTACAGTCAAACATTTTGAAAAGTGTATATCTTCATCTCGTTCATGAAGTAATTTGCGAATATTTAAAACCATTATAACAGATGTATAAATAAAATAGGCGCTTATATCAGATGATCATAATGATTTCCACAGAATTTGCAGTAATTGTAGTGCCTACATTGATAGCGATAAGAATATTTTTATGCCGAATGTGCTTCTTTTTTTATTCTACATTTTTCATATTTCTTTCTGCGCTTGTCGCTCATTTTAAGAATCGCATTTGTACAGAAAAATGTACTAAGTAATGAATTACTTATTAGTAGGTGTATTATATTTATATGCGTACAAATTAGTGTAATAATTCATAATAATTTTTAATCTGGCTTTCGAAAAAGGAAAAACTTTCGGAAATTTCCTGTAATCATGGATTAGCTTAGGTTAAAAATCGCCCGCTTAAAGAAAAATGTACAATATAACGAGTTACGGATTACTAGGTGTATTACCCTCGAATGGGTAAGAAATAATTTATGCATTTATAATAAACGTACAATTTGGCTTTTGGAAAATAATGTTTAACCTTCTTGAATTTTATTTTCCTACACGATTTTAGAGATTTGATGATTGTATGTTTTCAGAATCTGTGAATGTTTGCTTTATCAGTGAAGATATTAACCGATTTTTATGAACTTTGTTTGAACTTCTTTTAAATTATATCACGACATTCATTCCGCCAATTTAAAAGAAAATGGGTCATACCTTTGTAACTTCAGTTATTGTAACAGGTCTCAAACTCAAAATAATGAAAGGGTTATTCATTATAGATAAACAAAAGTAGTCGAGTGCTCGCAGTGGGGAGCCTGCCTTGGAGCCTGCCTGGCTGCCCGGGCCGGGGTGGCATCTTCCTGCAGATGACTATTTTCCATGTTTTTTGTAAATTAACAAGAATTATGAATAATTCAAACAGTTTCAATTAAAAAATTAAGAGTTTTGCCTTCTTTCTACACATCAATTTGTTTACAGAGTCCACTAAGCATGTTTATCCGATGACTGCTTTCTATGTTCCTTTCTTTAACAATGAATATTAATTATTCAAGCAAATTTAATTAAAAAATTAAGAGTTTGTCCTTCTTCTACGAGTAAATTTGTTTACATTTCAACCAAGAATATCTATCCGATGACTCTTTTCTATACAGTGAACTTTCACTACATCACTACAGTGACCTTCACTTAAGTTGACTTTCGAATAAGTTCACTGGGAACATTCACATAAGTTGAGTAAACAGTCCCCCACCACAAACACTATGAGACAGAGATCAGACGATCCGTCAAGTGCATGTTTGCGCCTGGAGCGAAGAGTATTGTTAAATGTTAATTAATGGGTATAGTAAATGTAATTTACACTATTTATTATTCTGTCAGTACAATTTTTTTACATATTAGCATATTGTACGATTAAATTTCAAATTGAAAAATATTTAAATGCTAGCAAGTAAAAATTTCTGTTATAAATATTTTAATGCAAGATATAATAATAATAACCAATCAAAAAGAAGTTTTTAAGTAAAACCACGTTATTAAAAACTTCACTTGGGACATAGACAGAATAATATTCACGAATTATCAAAAATTAAAATACTGGATGTGCCATACATTGCATGCTGCTTCATTTAAGAGAATTGTGTAATTGTAAAGGTTGCCGAGTTTCTTCCACGAAATTTTCAACAAAAATGGATGTGAGATCTTAAGATCATTCACAAGTTCATACTGCAGATCTGTAGATTGTCTTTTTACCAGATCAGTTTCTTGTTTTAAAATTTCGTGTTCCGATAAGATGCAAACATCCCAATAGCATTTATCAATCTATG
>NC_046659.1:35013577-35015900 GCF_010883055.1 Belonocnema kinseyi
AATGACCTTAAAAATATTTATCGAGTTATATCTCTTTTAAAAGTCGTATACACACAGCTATAAACACACACCTCTGGATTTAAGAGTCACTGATAAGGTCACGCTATACCATTATACAAGGCAGAAATAAACATCAAAATATTTATGGATCTATGTGTCCCTTTCTGTAGCCATATACACACAGCTAGAAATCGGCAACTTTGGTTTAAAAATTCACAGATAGAACAGTGCTAGACCCTTCCACGAGACCGAAATGAACTTGAAATCATCAATCAATATATATGCCCCGTTAAAGCCGTACACACCCTGCTAGAAACTAATAGCTTTGGATTGAAAAATTACAGATAGAATCATGCTAGACCCTTACGCGAAACCAAAATAAATTTGAAAACAGTAATCGATCTATGTCCCTTTTTAAAGTCGCATACACACTGCTAGAAACCCACAGCTTTAGAATAAAGAATCACATATAGGACCACGCTAGACAGTCTTACGAGGCCGAAATAAACTAGAAAACGTCCCTTTTTGAAGCCGCATACAAATTGCTAGACACCCACAGTTTTAAATTAAAGAATCACAGACAGGACCCCGCTTGACCCTTATACGAGACGCTGGACGCTTATACGATGCCGAAAATACCTTAAAAACATTTATCATTTTACGTACGTATAAGATGTATACACCCTACCAGAAACCCACCGCTTTGGAGTAAAGAAGCACCGATAGAACTATGCTAGACTTTTATGTGAGACAGTAATGAACTTAAAAACATATATTGAACTACGTGCCTCTTTTAAGTCGTAAATATCTTTAAAAAAACACGCAAATCTGGTTCGAATAATCTTAGATGGGTATATTCCAGGCACTTTACGAGACCTTATATATATTTATTGATGAATTGAATATTTATTGATCCATGTGCCCTTTTGAAGCCGTATACAAGCTGGTAGAAACCTTCAACTTTGGTTTAAAGAATCGCAGATAGAACCACTCTAGACCCTAATACGAGAAAGAAATAAACTAGAAAACATTTATTAATCTTCATGCCTTTTTAATGCCGTTTACACCCTGCGAGAAGCCCACAGCTTTGGATTAAAGAACCACACGGATGTCCTTGCTAGATTCTGATAGGAAACCAAAATAAACTTAAAAATTTCTCGACCTAGGATCATGCTAGAAACTTAATCGAGACAGAAATAAACTTAAAGTCAAGCACACCCTGCTAGAATCCCACAGATTTGGATTAAAGTATCACATAGAGGACCAGGCCAGACCCTTATACGAAACCGAAATTAACTTAAAAACATTTATCGATCTGGGTCCCTTTTGAAGTCGCATACATACTGATAGTACACCACAGTTTTAGATGAAAGAATCACAGATAGGACAAAGCTGGACACTTTACGAGACTAAGATAAATCCGAACACAATTATCGATTCATGTCCCTTTTCGCTGTCGTATATGCGCTGCTAGGAACTCACAAGTTTTGTATTGAAGAAGTGCAGATAGCATTAGGATAAAATCTTATACGGGACCGAAATGAACTTAAAAACACTTATCGACCTATGTCCCCTTTTAAACCCGTATACACCCTGTCAGAAACCCACAGCTTCGGATTAAAGACTCACATATAGGACTATGATAGGTCTATGCTAGACCCTTATGCGAGATCGATGTGTACTCGAAAAAATTTATTGATCCATGCGCCCATTCAAAGCCGTATTCAAGCTGCTAGAAACCTCCACCTTTGGATTAAAGAATCACAGATAGAACAACGCCTGACCCTAATACCAGAATAAGATGAAGTTGAAAACATTTATCAATCTGCATCCCTTTTTGATGTCGTATACACACTGCTAGAAACCCATGGCTTTGGATTAAAGAATCACATATTTGACCACGCAAGGCCCTTAAATGTAACCCAAATGAACTTGAAAACATTTATCGACCTATGTCCCTTTTTAAACTCATATACACTCATACCCACACCTTTGGATTGAAGAATCACAGATAGGAACGTGCTAGACCCTTATGCGAGACTGAAGGACACGCTATACCTTTACACCAGAACGAAATGAACCTAAAAACATTCATCGCTCTACGTAGCTCTTTAAATCCATAAACACTAAGCTGAAAAAGGACACCTTTGGTCTGAAAAATTACATATAGGAACATGCTGGACCTTTCTATGAGACGGAAATGAACTTGGAGACAATTATCGATCTACCAGGTGTATACATATGAAACCGGTATTGCCATTTAGCGGCCAGTAGGCACACTTGTAGGCACTGTCGGAACTTACCATTTGTGCTAATTGGCATA
>NC_046659.1:35016000-35022739 GCF_010883055.1 Belonocnema kinseyi
GGCGCATACTTTGAATAAAATATTTGTTATCATTCTCTTGAAATAAATGTGTTTTTTTCTTGAAAAAATACCGGTTTCATATGTATACACCTGGTATATCCCATTTTGAAGTTATATGCCCCTTCAAATCAGTACACTCCCTCCTACATACCAATAGCTTTGTAATGAAGAATCACATAGAAACACGCTAGACACTTATAGTGGAACGAAATTATCTTAAACACATTTAATGACCTATATGCCTCTTTATAACCGAACACACTCTGTAAGAAACTCACAGCTTCGAATTAAAGGATCACTTATAGGAGCGTGCTAGACCCTTATGCGAGACCGAAATGAAATTAAAAACATTGATCCATCTATATCTCTTTTTAAAGCCGTATACATCCTGCAAGAAAAACACAGCTTTTGATTAAAGAATCACAGATAAGACTATGCCAGACCCTTATACGGGACCGATATGAACTTAAAAACCTTAGTCATTCTATGTCCCTTTTTTAAGTCGCATAAACACTGCTAGAAACCCAGCGCTTTAGATAAAAGAATCACAGACAGGACAAGGCTGAATCCTTGTATGAGACTATAAGACGAATTCGAAAACATTTATCGATCTATGTCTCTTTTTTCAGTCGTATACACGCTGCTAGAAACCCACAGTTTTGGATTAAAGTAGCACAGATAGGATTATGCTAGACCCTTGTACGAGACTGAAATAAACTTAAAAACATTTATCGATAGTATGTCTCTTTTTAAAACCATATACAGCCTGTTAGATATCCACGGTTTTGGATTAAAGAATCACACACACACACACACACACACACACACACATATATATATATATATATATATATATATATATACATGCGTGTATGTGTGTGTGCGTGTGTTTCAAGTGAGGGCAGGTTTGACCCAAGAAATTTTTGTCGCCTGCCGCGCGTTGTTCGACAACGCTACGTTTTTCCTGAGATGGTTTGGTTTTCCTCGGCAAGGTTTCATTGTTAGGCGGGATACTTAATATGAATAAAAAGTTACACATGAATTTTGTTTCAAATTCTCATGTTATCGATTTGTAAGTCTGGAATACGAAATCTTTCCGAAAGCTGATTTTGAACTTGAAAATATTTATTGAGCCCTGTACCTACTCGAAGCCGTATACCAGCTGCTAGAAACCTCTACCTGTGGTTTAAAGGATTGCAGATAGAATCGCGCAAGACCCTTCTACGGGACTAAAATGAATTGGGAAAGATTTATCGATCTGTGTACCTTTTTGAAATCGTATATACTCTGCCAAAATGCCACAGTTTTAGATAAAAGTATTGCATATAGGACAAGGCTTGAGCCTTATATGAGACCGAAATGAACTTGAAAACATTTATCGATCTGAGTGCCTTTTTGAAGTCGTACACACACTGCTAGGAACCAACAGTTTCAGATTAAATAATCACAGTTAATACCACGCCAGACCCTTATACGAGACCTAAATGAACTTGAAAACAGTTATCTACATATGCCCCTTTTTAAAGTAGTATATACACTGCTAGAAATCCACCACTCTATGTGCTGTGCTCAGAATAATCATGTTGTGAAGACATTCAAGACTTAATATTCCGCGACCACCTTGACGGCGTGAGATGTAGAATCGGGGAACAGAAGACTTAAGCTGCATGCTTTTGTTCATGTGCATAACCTTTCGTGTCCCGATATTAAGGGATCTGAGCTCATTCACCTTCCATCGAACCACTCCAAATGAATAGAGTACCACCGGGACGGCAAGCATGTTCGTTACAGATACTTTGTTCTAGAGATAGTGGCAATAATATGAAGGCAAAAGAGGAGTGGGCTCATAGTGGGACGATTGTCGTGGGGGCGAAAACGTAGGCTTTAGACCCACTTCTTCGCTTGCGGGTTCGATTCCCGTCTCGCACTCTGGAAGAGTCTCGGCGGCCCCATGCAGTGAACACTAGCCTAGCAAGTGAGTTGTTCATCTCCGAAAAGTCGTGGGACCGGTACCTCTAGAGAAAAAGGTTTTCTCTAAGTACTTGAAGCTGTTGCTCTTGGTGGTTCGGAACCCATCTTAAACTGTAGGTCCCCTTTCCACCACCAAGTAAGTGTGTGGGGGGTGTGTAATGAAGTAGAGAAGAAGATGCAAGAAGAATGTAAATCCTTAGGGGACACATTAGAAGCTTCCATTCCAATAGAGGAGTGGGCTCATGGTGTCGCCCTGAAAGACACCTTTCTGAAAGGTGACCTTCTTAGTTGTCTTAAGTTTTTCCAGATGAGATAGTAAATCTGATTTTTTAAAGCGCATCAATCTCTCTATGCACCTCACGTTTTGCGGACGAACTTTTAAGCTTTCCAAACGACAGATGATAAGTCTATGGGAGATCGAACCGAAAGCTTTCCTGTAATCAATCCAGGCCATCGATACGTCACGCTGGTAGAATGCTGCATCTGTGTAGACAAATGTATCGAAGAGCAGGTTCTCCCTACATCCTGTTACGCCTTTCTTTTGTCTTTCTTTTGACACACAGGTCGAATTGCCCGAAGAATCCTATTATTCAAGGTAATTGTAAATATCTTATGCAGTGTGTTCAGACAAGTGATAGGCCTGTAATTCTTCCGATTAGCTAAGTTGCCTATTTTCGGCATGAGTGTTGTGCGCCCTTCCAACAACAACTCCGGAAATGCCTCTTCGACTTTAAATATGAGGTGAAAATACGGGCCAAATGCTAATAGGTTGAAGGAAACTTCTGCCACCAGAAGGTTTTGTTGCCATGTGGTCCCGGCGCGGAATAGTCCTTTATCCCTCTCAATACTTTTTTAACCTGCTCGGTAGTGATGGGTGGGCATTCTTCATCAGGTGTTTTAGGGGCATCATACATCTCCTTGAAGCCATTTATGTTCTCTGAGTCTTCGTCCAGTCTATACTGTACTTCGTAGACTTCTCTCCAAAACACTCCGACCTCCTCTGGTTTGGACGGGCGGTTGACAGTTACTGGAGGGTCTTGGAAAAGTCCAGATGGGTAGGAGAGAAACTGTTAATTTTCTCTCACCCACCTCTCTCTCCGCTCTAGACCTCTCTTAGCGTCAGATAGTATCCATATTCTCTCAAGAATATGCTGCCTGATGGTCAGCAGCTTTGACTTGTTAAGTGTATGATAACGGATCCGGAGTTTGCCCGGGAACTTTCTAGCCTTGGCGTTAAAATTCCTGCCAAATGTGATGTAGTCAATCACACGCTGAATGCGGGACGTGTACTGTATTTCCTGGCCTATCTTCATGGCGAGTTGATGCATTCGTCTTTTGGTCTTATTATCAACCGTTGGTTTTGTTTTACGGTTCGCATGGACCAAAGCTCTCGCTGCATTATACAGGCAACAATTGATAGTCCAGAGATCGGATTCTTCGGAAAAATGTCCACAATGCACGTCATCTACTTCAGCTAGATCTTTAGGCTTGAGAGAAACTTCAGCGTAATGTTTCTCCGGGTCATAAAGCATCGCTCTTCCTCTATCGGGTACCTGCCCGCAGTTGGTCTTAGTTTCGCTTCTATTACTCTGTTGCTGGCTTATTCTGGCTGTGGTAGAGTAGGCGTTCTGCTTACATAGCCCCTTTTTGGAGTAGTTCCGTATGGTTTCGCAGACGTGGATGCAAAAAGTGCGATAGCACTGGATATTTCTCGCACCACAGACCATGCTGTCGTGCCATATAACCCTGTTCAGGGACACATGTTTAGTCACATTGACTCCATCTTCATTGGCTCCCCCAGCGCTCGAGTAGTCGACATTGTTAACCGACCTTTTGTCGGGAGCCCTGCGTGTACTATTGTTTTAAACTGCACTTACTACAGCTCTGTTTGGCGTTGTCATTGTTGTTCCCACGGGAAGCTTGGAAAAGGGGTACGTTCATCCTTGTAGTGCCCTGCATGCAAAGATAAGACTGTGTAGTCTGAGAGGTCGCCCAGTATCCCAGAGTCACCGTTCTAGACACCTCACCCAGGTGCTATTGAGCTTTCGGCACGATTTTCACACCTCCGCTTGGGGGTTAATTTCTTTTGGGACCACCCCTGAAAAATTGTCCGCGACTGCCTATTAATGTTCATAACCATATTCAGCAGAAAAACTTGGTACAGGAACCCTCTATTCGCAATCCGAGGACGCGTCTGTTGGTTTTATCATAGACCCTTCGGTTTGATTCTATAGAAATCAAAACGGTTTTTGTTCCTATACCTACACGGGTAGTTTTATTAAGTTCTATTCATTGTACATACTGAATGGGATCTGTGAATATAACCAAAAAATTTAAGTTATGAATTTTTTCACGTTTGAAAATAACTATTTTGTTTAAAATAAAGATAAAATTGTTTTTATTATGTGAAATATAAATAAAATAGTTAAATTCATACTGTATATGTGAAAGCCAGTGAAAAATAATGTAAATAAACAATTGTCATTGTACCTCTCATATAACCTCTAAAATTATTGATCAGAATTTGGTTTGTATCAAAATATTCTTATTTCCTTTGTTTTTGACAAATCGTTTGTCATATATTTTTATATCACAGCTGAATAATGGACGCAGAGATAAACAGAGAGGGTCTAGAGTTCTGGACGGACGGTTGAAGGGTATTCCCGATCAGCGCCCGATGATAAATAGGGAAGACTGGCTGGAGCCCTTCCAAATCCCGATCGCAAGTTCTGCATGGGGCAATCTTTTAAATCTCGCCCCTAGCCGCACGAAACTTTGTTTTTCGTCTTGAAGTCGAATTCAAGACATGGGCAACATCATCTCAAAAGACTCCCAATTTGAGCAAAATGGCGATTCCCAATTGTCGGTTTCTTTTTGCTAAGAAGTATAAAATTAATGATAGTTCCCTTATCATAGTTTAATCTGTTTCACAGGAGATTGATGAGTAAGAAAAATGTTTTATTTGTGTATTCTGTTAGGGATTCTATGTTTAACCAAAATTTGCTCATTCCAGCTTGACGCAGTAGATGACGTCAGAATTATTCTTCTAAACTCGGTACAATTTTTGGCGCAATACGTTTAATTTTTAACTGTTTTAAAATTTACCTGCATTAAAATTTTAACCTTTGTTTTTTTGTGTTCTGAGGGTATTACAAATTCGCTTTAAATTTTACAGAATATTTATGTTATTTACCTTCATGATATTTATTTTTAATGTATCTATAAGTTTGTTTACCTGCAATAATTACATTCTTTAGATGGAAAATCTTAAAATATTGTTCATTTTAACCTCTCTCAACTAGTTCACTATATGCCTGTATAAAATGAGAGTTTTATTCTTTTGTTAAGAAATTTTAAATTCCGGCGGCGATCATTACAGAAAAAACTGGGGGTTCACTAATGTTGCGGCTCAAATAAAAGTTGTTGTCATTTAGAACTTGAGCTCCAAAAGATACCTGTAAAGAGCCAAAAGGGTTCATTTAGAGCGCTCTTCGAAAGAACATGAAGACGCGTTCACAAACCGAAAAACTTGCAAAGTAGGGCTGGTAAGTTACGAATCAATTTACAGTTATCGACCGATGACTTGAAACGCAAAGTTTTTTGCATATGAATATGACTTTACGTTGACAACTTTGCTACAAAGCCTGCAAACGATATTCATCAAGTCATTATATCTTTTTTAATTGCGTTATTATTTTGTAATTTCATTATTTTCATTAAGTTATGTGCATTAGAGTTCGATTACGTGTCTGCTTTAACATAAAGATTCTGTTATTAATTAACCATAATATATAAGTGGGAAAAGCGAAAAATAGGTTCTTTAGAAATATGCTCAATTACAATTGAGATCCTTTAGAACCCCTAGTGTGGTATTATTTAGAGCTCATTTATCGTTTTGGGTTCCTTTTGAGCAAGTGGGGTTCATAATTGTTGAAGCTCCTTTGGAACCAAAAATGGGTTCCAATAGAAACCTCAGTTTCTTCTGTGATAGTTTAGAGAGGTCAGAGTATAATATACAATGAAATGTACAAACGAAAACTTTTGTAATTTTTAAACTGACAAATGCTGAAGACTTAAGACAAATCCACCTTAACTTACCTTCCACCCTTTTCCAAATGCTCAGCCATAAACTTAAGACTTTCATCTACAACTGCTAAGTCTCGCCCCTAGTTGTCAACGAAAAATAGTCGCTTAGAAGGCAAACTCAACACGAACAAATTCCAACTCAATATAAAATATTTTTACTTAAGACATAAATTAAAATACTTCTTTCAATAAAAATGTTAAAAAGACTGATCTTAAACACAAAAACTGAAATAAATACTTCATTTTAAATTTATTCTTTATAATGATGAGGATTTTGAATATATGTCAACGCAAGGCTTGAGCAATATTGGGATTCACATCCGCAAAGAGAGGGTACATTGGGGTTATGCCGTGGGATTCGCTTTTTTATTATCGAGATATTTACATTTTTATCAAAAACATTTACAACTCATCCGCGCAGCAGTGTGACGGATTTGAAATGACAGGGAATTCAATTATCTCGGTAATCCTACAATCATAGTAAATGGATTTACCATGCCAACCACGATGTTATGCCCCCTATAGGTTCTCAAGAACCCCATGGACCAAGCATAATCCAATAGACAAATCGCCCTTTTTACTGATCAACGAATATTTATCAAAGATATGTCACTTTATAGTAGCATTACAAATCTTCCGTTGATGCAATTTAGTAAATGCAAGTTGCTAAATAATTGAGATA